>NC_068438.1:15889206-15904206 GCF_023373465.1 Oncorhynchus keta | reverse complement strand
ACATATGAAGGCATGTACACACACTCAGAGAACTAAATGACTCTGGGCCCCTGTAGGACATGAGGCCACTGGAACATTCAATTATTTACTAATTTATTTACTAATCAAACTGTCATTATTGTGCATAATGACATGTGTGTGTGGACAGAATGGCTGGCTGGAGCACCCAGTGATTTGCCATTGATATGTTCATATTTAAATGACTCTGTTTTGCACGTGACGTGTACATATTTAAATGACTCTGATTTGCGTGTGATGTGTACACATTTAAATGGTTGTGATGGCCTATCCATCCTCGGCTGTCAAGAGGAGCATCTGTCTCCTCCTCTTCTCCCCCTGTCCCTCCCTCTCTCCTTGTACTCCCTCATCTCTTTTCCCTCCTCTTCTTTATCCTTTCATTTCCCCCTCCCATTCCTAGCCCCTTTAATGTGTGTAATGCGTGATCCTTATCCTTTTAAACATCACCCGTTCCAGGGAGGCCAATTCCCTCATCCCTTCTATCTTTTTTTAATAGGGGAAATGGTGGGAGAGAGCGAGGGATTACAGCTCAATAACAGAGCATGGCATTATGACTCCCCGTTCCCCACCCACACACGGATTAACAGAGGGGAGAAAACCTGCTTTAGCATTGTAACCTGAAAATACTCTCCTCGTATAGAAAGGCATTTAGGACCAATAAACAGCAATAAGACACAATCACATTCAGTGACGGGATAAATGAAAGCCATTCATCATGGTGACAGAACGCTTTCACTTGACTGCTGCTTTTCCAATAGCCGGCGAGCATAAACACGTTCGTTTGCCTCGCCAACGCCAGCCATGCTTCTGTGTGGTTTAGAATTGGGGATCTGGTATAAACAAGACTTAGCTGTCAATCATTATGAGGTTGTTTCTTGGGAGCGATTGTGGGTTAACCATGTTTTACCTGCCACAACTATTTCTCTGTTTTATCCCAGTTCCTCTCATATGGAACAATCCCCTGGGCAGACAGGTGTGTGTTTGACCCGGTGGGTCTGTCTGTCTCTGATAAGGAATGAGAGTGACATTCGACTGTTCAATCAAAAGCTGTATGTGGAAGTCTCCAGGGGAAGATAGGGAGGGAGGGAGAGAGGACGGGTGTAAGGGAGGGAGATAAAAGAAAAGCTGAGGTAAGGAGTGAGAGAGGAGATGCAAGGTGCACCCCCTGTGGTAATGGCCCTGCCCTGACACAGACAGGAGTGAGAGAGGAGATGCAAGGTGCACCCCCTGTGGTAATGGCCCTGCCCTGACACAGACAGGAGTGAGAGAGGAGATGCAAGGTGCACCCCCTGTGGTAATGGCCCTGATCTGACACAGACAGGAGTGAGAGAGGAGATGCAAGGTGCACCCCCTGTGATAATGGCCCTGCCCTGACACAGACAGGAGTGAGAGAGGAGATGCAAGGTGCACCCCCTGTGGTAATGGCCCTCCCCTGACACAGACAGGAGTGAGAGAGGAGATGCACGGTGCACCCCCTGTGGTAATGGCCCTGCCCTGACACAGACAGGAGTGAGAGAGGAGATGCAAGGTGCACCCCCTGTGGTAATGGCCCTGCCCTGACACAGACAGCAGTGAGAGAGGAGATGCAAGGTGCACCCCCTGTGGTAATGGCCCTGCCCTGACACAGACAGGAGTGAGAGAGGAGATGCAAGGTGCACCCCCTGTGGTAATGGCCCTGCCCTGACACAGACAGGAGTGAGAGAGGAGATGCCCTGCCCTGACGGTGCACCCCCTGTGGTAATGGCCCTGCCCTGACACAGACAGGAGTGAGAGAGGAGATGCAAGGTGCACCCCCTGTGGTAATGGCCCTGCCCTGACACAGACAGGAGTGAGAGAGGAGATGCAAGGTGCACCCCCTGTGGTAATGTCCCTGCCCTGACACAGACAGGAGTGAGAGAGGAGATGCAAGGTGCACCCCCTGTGGTAATGGCCCTGCCCTGACACAGACAGGAGTGAGAGAGGAGATGCAAGGTGCACCCCCTGTGGTAATGGCCCTGCCCTGACACAGACAGGAGTGAGAGAAGACATGCAAGGTGCACCCCCTGTGGTAATGGCCCTGCCCTGACACAGACAGGAGTGAGAGAGGAGATGCAAGGTGCACCCCCTGTGGTAATGGCCCTGCCCTGACACAGACAGGAGTGAGAGAGGAGATGCAAGGTGCACCCCCTGTGGTAATGGCCCTGCCCTGACACAGACAGGAGTGAGAGAGGAGATGCAAGGTGCACCCCCTGTGGTAATGGCCCTGCCCTGACACAGACAGGAGTGAGAGAGGAGATGCAAGGTGCACCCCCTGTGGTAATGGCCCTGCCCTGACACAGACAGGAGTGAGAGAGGAGATGCAAGGTGCACCCCCTGTGGTAATGGCCCTGCCCTGACACAGACAGGAGTGAGAGAGGAGATGCAAGGTGCACCCCCTGTGGTAATGGCCCTGCCCTGACACAGACAGGAGTGAGAGAGGAGATGCAAGGTGCACCCCTGTGGTAATGGCCCTCCCTAACACAGACAGGAGTGAGAGAGGAGATGCACGGTGCACCCCTGTGGTAATGGCCCTGCCCTGACACAGACAGGAGTGAGAGAAGACATGCAAGGTGCACCCCTGTGGTAATGGCCCTGCCCTGACACAGACAGGAGTGGGAGAGGAGATGCAAGGTGCACCCCTGTGGTAATGGCCCTGCCCTGACACAGACAGGAGTGGGAGAGGAGATGCAAGGTGCACCCCCCTGTGGTAATGGCCCTGCCCTGACACAGACAGCAGTGAGAGAGGAGATGCAAGGTGCACCCCCTGTGGTAATGGCCCTGCCCTGACACAGACAGGAGTGAGAGAGGAGATGCAAGGTGCACCCCCTGTGGTAATGTCCCTGCCCTGACACAGACAGGAGTGAGAGAGGAGATGCAAGGTGCACCCCCTGTGGTAATGGCCCTGCCCTGACACAGACAGGAGTGAGAGAGGAGATGCAAGGTGCACCCCCTGTGGTAATGTCCCTGACCTGACACAGACAGGAGTGAGAGAGGAGATGCAAGGTGCACCCCCTGTGGTAATGGCCCTGCCCTGACACAGACAGGAGTGAGAGAGGAGATGCAAGGTGCACCCCCTGTGGTAATGTCCCTGCCCTGACACAGACAGGAGTGAGAGAGGAGATGCAAGGTGCACCCCCTGTGGTAATGGCCCTGCCCTGACACAGACAGGAGTGGGAGAGGAGATGCAAGGTGCACCCCCTGTGGTAATGGCCCTGCCCTGACACAGACAGGAGTGAGAGAGGAGATGCAAGGTGCACCCCCTGTGGTAATGTCCCTGCCCTGACACAGACAGGAGTGAGAGAGGAGATGCAAGGTGCACCCCCTGTGGTAATGGCCCTGCCCTGACACAGACAGGAGTGGGAGAGGAGATGCAAGGTGCACCCCCTGTGGTAATGGCCCTGCCCTGACACAGACAGGAGTGAGAGGAGATGCAAGGTGCACCCCCTGTGGTAATGTCCCTGACACAGACAGGAGTGCCCTGACACAGACAGGAGTGGGAGAGGAGATGCAAGGTGCACCCCTGTGGTAATGGCCCTGCCCTGACACAGACAGGAGTGAGAGAGGAGATGCAAGGTGCACCCCCTGTGGTAATGGCCCTGCCCTGACACAGACAGGAGTGAGAGAGGAGATGCAAGGTGCACCCCCTGTGGTAATGGCCCTGCCCTGACACAGACAGGAGTGAGAGAGGAGATGCAAGGTGCACCCCCTGTGGTAATGTCCCTGCCCTGACACAGACAGGAGTGAGAGAGGATAAAGAAGAAGTAGGAGAGGGAGAAAAGGCAGAGGAGAGGAAGAGATGGAGAAAAGGCAGGGGAGATGGAGAGATGGAGAAAAGGCAGGGGAGATGGAGAGATGGAGAAAAGGCAGGGGAGATGGAGAGATGGAGAAAAGGCAGGGGAGATGGAGAGATGGAGAAAAGGCAGGGGAGATGGAGAGATGGAGAAAAGGCAGGGGAGATGGAGAGATGGAGAAAAGGCAGGGGAGATGGAGAGATGGAGAAAAGGCAGGGGAGATGGAGAGATTGAGAAAAGGCAGGGGAGATGGAGAGATGGAGAAAAGGCAGGGGAGATGGAGAGATGGAGAAAAGGCAGGGGAGATGGAGAGATTGAGAAAAGGCAGGGGAGATGGAGAGATGGAGAAAAGGCAGGGGAGATGGAGAGATGGAGAAAAGGCAGGGGAGATGGAGAGTGCTATCTCTGTGTTAATACAGTAGTTCTGCCCTGGCTGGACCTCACTCTCCAGGCTGTGCCAAGTCCAGTGATTTATGGGCTATTTGGAGATAGCTGGGCCATGTACACCATTCCTCACCCAGGCCAAAAACTGAAGAACAGAGGGGAGAGGAGGAGGAGAGGAAAGGAAGAAGGAGGGATTGCGAGAGAGAGGGGGCCAAATTATAGGGGAAGAAAAAAGTATAGGGAGGAGCAGGAGAGGAGAGGAATGAATAAATGGGAGAGGGGAAAGAGGAGGAGGATCAGAGACGAGGAGTGTAAGAGAGATGAGAAGATGGAATGAGTGTCTGAAAGGGGGAGGAGGAGGGGTAGAGGAGAGGAGCCTGCACTTTGATCTGGACCAAATATCGTTGGTATTCACCATCAACACCAGAGAACACCCCCCCCCCTCTCTCAACTCTCTCCTGTTCACCGTACCTCTTTACTCCTCCAGCTCCACTACACAGCTAACAGGTACATTCTTCATCCACACTCCATACAGTATCTCCACAACTCAAAGCCCTACTCCCCTCTGACACTGTTAAATTGCAGCGCTTTGGACAATACATCTGTGAATGTGTGTATACAGTACGTGGTTGTGTGTGTGCGTGTGCGTGTGTTTGTGTGTGTGTGTGTGTGTGTGTGTGTGTGTGTGTGTGTGTGTGTGTGTGTGTGTGTGTGTGTGTGTGTGTGTGTGTGTGTGTGTGTGTGTGTGTAGGGGGGGTGTCCCCGCCAGAAGAACGACTACAGACCTGCAGACCTACAGACCTACAGACATACAGACATACAGACCTACAGACATACAGACCTACAGACCTACAGACATACAGACCTACAGACATACAGACCTACAGACATACAGACCTACAGACATACAGACCTACAGACCTACAGACATACAGACCTACAGACATACAGACCTACAGACCGACAGACATACAGACCTGACCCTTCAAACTAAAAACGAAGAAGAGATTCAGGAGTGGAGAAAGGAGACAGAGAGAGATGAACAGTGTTAGAGAGGGAACACTGACCATATGCTGATGATCATGACAGAGAGAGAGGGAGGGGGAGAGGGAGGGAGGGAGGGAGGGACCATTATATTTCCTCTGCAGTCTTATCCCAGGTATTCAGAGTAATGACAACCCCATTATTAAGAGTTCATGTGAATGTGAGCAGCAGGAATCTCAACTGCATACTGATCCAGAATCAGTACCATGACCAAACAGCATGACTTAACCTGTGATCATTAAGCATAATGCCTTGTGTTGGACTAGCATGTTACTGCCATTCTGTCTGTCTGATGCCTTCACCAACCGGCCCTAGCACAGTAATCACCCTGGCGATTTCCCTAGCTGCACTTGTTTCTGGCGGTCACCATGGCTTTGCACAGCGGTTGTCTCATGGTCTACTTCCTCTCAGAGTCGACCAGGCTCCCCAATTCAGAGAGAACACCTGACCTAAACCTGCAACCCTCCCTCAGTCAGCCCCGCCCCTCTCTCTTCTTCTCCTCCCCTCCCCTCTCTTTTGCTCCTCGCCTCTCCTTCAGTCAGCCCCGCCCCCTCTCTCTTTTTCTCCTCCCCTCCCCTCTCTTCCTCTCCTCCCCTCCTCTCTCTTCTTCTTCTCCCCTCCCCTCTCTTCCGCTCCTCGCCTCTCCCTCAGTCAGCCCTGCCCCCTCTCTCTTCTTCTCCTCCCCTCCCCTCTCTTCCTCTCCTCCCCTCCTCTCTCTTCTTCTCCTCCCCTCCCCTCTCTTCCGCTCCTCGCCTCCTCTCTCTTCTTCTCCTCCCCTCCCCTCTCTTCCTCTCCTCCCCTCCTCTCTCTTCTTCTCCTCCCCTCCTCTCTCTTCTTCTCCTCCCCTCCTCTCTCTTCTTCTCCTCCCCTCCCCTCTCTTCCTCTCCTCCCCTCCTCTCTCTTCTTCTCCTCCCCTCCTCTCTCTTCTTCTCCTCCCCTCCTCTCTCTTCTTCTCCTCCCCTCCTCTCTCTTCTTCTCCTCCCCTCCTCTCTCTTCTTCTTCCCCTCCCCTCTCTCTCTCTCTTCTTCTCTCCTCCCCTCCTCTCTCTTCTCCCTCTCCTCCCCTCCCCTCCCCTCTCTTCTTCTCCTCCCCTCCTCTCTCTTCTTCTCCTCCCCTCCTCCTCTCTTCTCTTCCTCTCCTCCCCCCCTCCTCTCTCTTCTTCTCTCTCCTCCTCCCCTCCCTCTCTCTTCCTCTCCTCCCCTCCTCTCTCTTCTTCTTCTCCCCTCCCCTCTCTTCCGCTCCTCGCCTCCTCTCTCTTCTTCTTCTCCCCTCCCCTCTCTTCCGCTCCTCGCCTCTCCCTCAGTCAGCCCTGCCCCCTCTCTCTTCTTCTCCTCCCCTCCCCTCTCTTCCTCTCCCCCTCTCCTCCCCTCCTCTCTCTTCTTCTCCTCCCCTCCCCTCTCTTCCTCTCCCTCCTCCTCCCCTCCTCTCTCTTCTTCTCCTCCCCTCCCCTCTCTTCCTCTCCTCCCCTCCTCTCTCTTCTTCTTCTCCCCTCCCCTCTCTTCCGCTCCTCGCCTCCTCTCTCTTCTTCTTCTCCCCTCCCCTCTCTTCCGCTCCTCGCCTCTCCCTCAGTCAGCCCTGCCCCCTCTCTCTTCTTCTCCTCCCCTCCCCTCCCCTCTCTTCCTCTCCTCCCCTCCTCTCTCTTCTTCTCCTCCCCTCCCCTCTCTTCCGCTCCTCGCCTCTCCCTCAGTCAGCAGGATTTCCTCTTCATGCTATCCTGGTTAACGTTTATGTCCCTTCCCCTGACACCCCTCCCTCTGTTCTCTAAACATCTTAACACTAATGGACAGGCCCACGTACATACTTCTCCCCAAGAGTCCTTATAGGACACACAGTGTATGTATGCCTGTGTCTCTGTGTGTATGATTGTGTGAGGTGATTAACTATACACCCAAAACACAGACACTGGGACAGACAGACACAGACAGACAGACAGACAGGAGACAGACAGACCACGCAGGCACGCAAACACACACCACACACTCTCCAGGACATAAGAATAAAGATGGGATGTAACTGTTCTGATTAGAGCAAATTAAAAGCATGGATTAACTCAGTGTCGTCTAGGCACAGACTCAATGTGGAGACAGAGAGAGGGAGAGAGAGGAAAAGGGAGGAAGAGAGAGAGACCGACAGAGAGGGGTTCCAGTAGACAAGAAGAGAAACAGTGGGGGGGGAGAGAGAGAGAGAGAGATGGAGAGAAAGAGGGAAAGGGAGAAAGAGAGAGAGGAAAGAGAGAGATGGAGAGAGAGGGAAAGAGAAAGAGAGGAGAGAACGAGGAGAAAGGGAGAGAAGAGAGAGAGAGGAAGAGAAGAGAGAGAGAGAGAGAAAGGAAGAGAGAGAGAAAGAGGGAAAGGGAAAGGAGAGAAGAGAGAGAAGGGAAAGGAAAGGAAAGGAAGAGAAACAGAGAGAGAGAGAGAGAGAGAGAGAGAGAGAGAGAGAGAGAGAGAGAGAGAGAGAGAGAGAGAGAGAGAGAGAGAGAGAGAGAGAGAGAGGGAAAGGAGAAGAGAGAAAGGAGAAGAGGGAGGGGAAAGAGAGAGAGAAAGGAAAGAGAGAGAGAGAGAGAGAGGAGAGAAAGAGGGAAAGGGAGGAAGAGAGAGAGGAAAGGAGAGAGAGAGAGAGAGATGGAGAGAGAGAGGGAATGGGAGGAAGAGAGAGAGGAAAGAAGAGAGAGAGAGAGAGATGGAGAGAAAGAGGGAAAGGGAGGAAGAGAGAGAGGAAAGGAGAGAGAGAGAGACAGAGAGGGGTTTCAGTAGACAAGAAGAGAAACAGTGAGGGGAGAGAGAGAGAGAGAGAGAGAGAGAGAGAGAGAGAGAGAGAGAGAGAGAGAGAGAGAGAGAGAGAGAGAGGAGAAAGAGGGAAAGGGAGGAAGAGAGAGAGAGAGAGAGAGGGAAAGGGAGGAAGAGAGAGAGGAAAGAAGAGAGAGAGAGAGAGATGGAGAGAAAGAGGGAAAGGGAGGATGAGAGAGAGGAAAGAAGAGATAGAGAGAGAGATGGAGAGAAAGAGGGAAAGGAAGGAAGAGAGAGAGGAAAGAAGAGAGAGAGAGAGAGAGAGAGAGAGGGAGAGATAGAGGGAAAGGGAGGAAGAGAGAGAGGAAAGAAGAGAGAGAGAGAGAGAGACAGAGAGGGGTTTCATCAGAGACAGAGGTAGAGACAGTGGTACCGCTAATACCTCTCTTTCACCCATAATGGGAGGCCAGAGAGGGACAAGTATTTCTGCCGTTATATTCCTGGGTGCGTGTGTGTATAGGTGTGTATGTGTGTGTATATGTGTGTATGTGTGTGTATATGTGTGTATGTGTGTGTCTAGGTGTGTATGTGTGTGTATAGGTGTGTATGTGTGTGTAGGTGTGTATGTGTGTGTATAGGTGTGTATGTGTGTGTATAGGTGTGTATGTGTGTGTATGTGTGTGTATGTGTGTGTATGTGTGTGTATGTGTGTGTATGTGTGTGTATAGGTGTGTATGTGTGTGTACGTGTGTATGTGTGTGTATATGTGTGTATGTGTGTGTATATGTGTGTATGTGTGTGTATAGGTGTGTATGTGTGTGTATAGGTGTGTATGTGAGTGTGTAGGTGTGTGTAGGTGTGTATGTGTGTGTATAGGTGTGTATGTGTGTGTATAGGTGTGTATGTGTGTGTATAGGTGTGTATGTGTGTGTATAGGTGTGTATGTGTGTGTATAGGTGTGTATGTGTGTGTATGTGTGTATGTGTGTGCATGTGTGTGTATAGGTGTGTATGTGTGTGTATAGGTGTGTATGTGTGTGTATAGGTGTGTATGTGTGTGTATAGATGTGTATGTGTGTGTATAGGTGTGTATGTGTGTGTACGTGTGTATGTGTATGTATGTATGTAATCTATTGGTAAATAGCCCACCCATTTTCACCTACCTCATCCCCACAGTTTTTATTTATTTACTTTTCTGCTCTTTTGCACACCAATATCTCTCTACCTGTACATGATTATCTGATCATTTATCACTCCAGTGTTAATCTGCAATATTGTAATTATTTGCCTACCTCCTCATGCCTTTTGCACACATTGTATATAGACTCCCCTTTTTTTTCTACTGTGTTATTGACTTGTTAATTGTTTACTCCATGTGTAACTCTGTGTTGTCTGTTCACACTGCTATGCTTTATCTTGGCCAGGTCGCAGTTGCAAATGAGAACTTGTTCTCAACTAGTCGACCTGGTTAAATAAAGGTGAAATAAAAAATAAAATAAATGTGTGTGTATGTGTGTGTATAGGTGTGTATGTGTGTGTATATGTGTGTATAGGTGTGTATGTGTGTGTATAGGTGTGTATGTGTGTGTATAGGTGTGTATGTGTGTGTATAGGTGTGTATGTGTGTGTATAGGTGTGTATGTATGTGTATAGGTGTGTATGTGTGTGGGTGGGATGGAGCAGGACAGAGGGGGAGTGCGTGTTGTACTGCCAGCAGCCTCCTGCCAGGCTGTCAGGGAAAGTGAGGCAGGAGAGCAGCTTTGTGTGTGTGTCTCTCTCTGTGTGTGTGTGTGTGTGTGTGTGTGTGTGTGTGTGTGTGTGTGTGTGTGTGTGTGTGTGTGTGTGTGTGTGTGTGTGTGTGTGTGTGTGTGTGTGTGTGTGTGTGTGTGTGTGTGTGTGTGTGTGTGTGTGTGTGTGGCAGAGATGACAGGCTGGACTGCTGCCAACAGCACTGTATGTGCCAAGTCACCTCCGATGTGACACCTGCTGGCCACAAGCAAGAACAGGGATGCATCGGCTCGGGTGTGTCATGCTACTGTTGGATGGATGTGTCTGTGTGTGTGTCTGTGTGTGTGTGTGTGTGTGTGTGTGTGTGTGTGTGTGTGTGTGTGTGTGTGTGTGTGTGTGTGTGTGTGTGTGTGTGTGTGTGTGTGTGTGTGTGTGTATGCACTAGGCCAGCAGTCTACCACAAACAGAAGGGGCATACAGTAAGGACACATGTGTGTTTGTGCTTGTAAGGGTGTGTGTGTGTTTGTCTACATGTTATTGATGGGCATGTGGCCACAGTCGTATTATAGACGGTGGTTTGGTGGGAGGGTGAGTGAGTATGTAGCAGAGTCCCTTTATCTCCCCACTTTCTCCTCTCATTCTACCCATCCTCCTCCCATCTTTCTTCTGTCTGGTGTTCTGGCCTATCTCCCCTCTTTCTTCTGTCTGGTGTTCTGGCCTATCTCCCCTCTTTCTTCTGTCTGGTGTTCTGGCCTATCTCCCCTCTTTCTTCTGTCTGGTGTTCTGGCCTATCTCCCCTCTTTCTTCTGTCTGGTGTTCTGGCCTATCTCCCCTCTTTCTTCTGTCTGGTGTTCTGGCCTATCTCTCCTCTTTCTTCTGTCTGGTGTTCTGGCCTATCTCTCCTCTTTCTTCTGTCTGGTGTTCTGGCCTATCTCCCCTCTTTCTTCTGTCTGGTGTTCTGGCCTATCTCTCCTCTTTCTTCTGTCTGGTGTGTTCTGTCTGCTGGCTATCTCTCCTCTTTCTTCTGTCTGGTGTTCTGGCCTATCTCCCCTCTTTCTTCTGTCTGGTGTTCTGGCCTATCTCTCCTCTTTCTTCTGTCTGGTGTTCTGGCCTATCTCCCCTCTTTCTTCTGTCTGGTGTTCTGGCCTATCTCCCCTCTTTCTTCTGTCTGGTGTTCTGGCCTATCTCCCTTCTCTTTCTTCTGTCTGGTGTTCTGGCCTATCTCTCCTCTTTCTTCTGTCTTCTGTCTGTCTGTGTTCTGGCCTATCTCCCTCTTTCTTCTGTCTGGTGTTCTGGCCTATCTCTCCTCTTTCTTCTGTCTGGTGTTCTGGCCTATCTCCCTCTTTCTTCTGTCTGGTGTTCTGGCCTATCTCCCCTCTTTCTTCTGTCTGGTGTTCTGGCCTATCTCCCCTCTTTCTTCTGTCTGGTGTTCTGGCCTATCTCCCCTCTTTCTTCTGTCTGGTGTTCTGGCCTATCTCTCCTCTTTCTTCTGTCTGGTGTTCTGGCCTATCTCTTCCCAGAGTGTGTTTTGTTCTTTGTGCTGCTGGGTAATCTGCAGGCAGCAGACAGGCCTGTTCAGTCAGACACAGTGTCTTAACCAGTGGATAATCCTGCAGTGCTACATACACAGACATAAAGGGGTACACACAGTCACAAAGAGACATCCAGGGACATAGAGACATACACAGCCCTATGCCTTCACCCATAACAATAACCACATGCCAAACAGCGCCAGCCACGTCTATGGCCCAGCAGAAATACTTAAACACGGTTTCAAATGTCGACGCCAGAGAAGCACAGGGCTGGGAGGGCGGAGAGGACTGAGGGGTGAGATATGGGCATGGTAGAATGAAATAAATGGAAGATGTGGTCACATGAATGAAGAGTAGACGATCAGACGAAAGAAGAACGCCAGGGTAGGTATGGTAAAATGAGAGAAGCATAGAGGAGGTGGTTGGATACAGATACAATTATAGAAGAGCTCTCCTGAGGAGCAGAGGGTTGAGGCTATAGCTCTTCACACAGTACAGCCTTGAAACTCTTCCACAGAAAAGGACAGGACTTTAGACTCTGGCCAAACAGACAGACTGGCTGCCAAACAGAAAAAAACCACATGAAAAGGCAAATCTGGCCGAATAATCAATTTTTCACGGAGGAGTAGAGCGCAAATGAAACGATCATTCATGCTCTCCCATGGCCTTTGAGGAATCATCAGGCTACCCCTCTCCTCTCTCCAATCTTTCCCATCGTCTTTCTGTCTCACCCTCTCTCTTTCCCATGTGTTCTTCCATCTCCCTCTCTCTCCATTCATCTCTCTCGCTCCCTTCCTTCATCTCTCTCTTCCCTTTTCTCCTTCTCTCCTGGTCCATTCTGTCCAGTGCTATGAGGGGGGATCGTGATTTGGTTTAATGAGTCTTTTCGTTGACCTTCATTAGCTGAGGAGGATGATGATGGATGGAGGGAGGGGTAGACCATGGAGGTTGTACACACATGCACACTCACACACACACAGACACACGCACACACAATGCACACACACACTGCACGCACACATCCTCAAACACAGTGGTCTGAAACTAGTGTCCACTATACTTCAGACTCCATATTGTGGCTGTCTGACAGTGTGTGTGTGTGTGTGTGTGTGTGTGTGTGTGTGTGTGTGTGTGTGTGTGTGTGTGTGTGTGTGTGTGTGTGTGTGTGTGTGTGTGTGTGTGTGTGTGTAGGGTAGTAGGGTTAGTTATTACACAAGAAATGGCTCGTGACCCTATTTGGAAACAAAACATGTATTCTGACCTCGGCCGCTCTTAAAAGGGAAACAGTGAATACCTTTCTCTTCTCTCCTGTAAGGCAGGGATATCAATAACAAGGCCTTTGGGAAGTGTTTCTGAACTACAATCCGTCCTCATTTGTGTGTGTGTGTGTGTGTGTGTGTGTGTGTGTGTGTGTGTGTGTGTGTGTGTGTGTGTGTGTGTGTGTGTGTGTGTGTGTGTGTGTGTGTGTGTGTGTGTGTGTGTGTGTGTGTGTGTGTGTGTGTGTGTGTGTGTGTGTGTGTGTGTGTGTGTGTGCGCGTGTCAGCACATGAGAGGTAATGATTTCCCCCAACAGAATACCTGATTGGCAGATTTCCCCTGATCACTGAAGTGGGGCATGATTGGACAACAGGAAGTAATTAACTGAGTACAGAGGAAATGTGTGTGTGTGTGTTTATGAGGAGAGTCACAGTCTATCAATGAGAAGTATCACTGCTAGAACCTCTGATGTAACTGTGTGTGTGTCTGCATTCATACAAGTGTGTGCATGTGTGTGTGGCATGCATGTGCATGTGTGTGCGAGGGTTGGCCTCACAGCCAACCCCGTTGAGGCTGTGAGGCCTGTGAACTGCTGTGTGTGTTCGTCAGCCGAGAGTTTCTTCTTGAGAAAGATAGCTGCCTGGCCAAGGCCTGATGGGAGGAGGTCCCAGCTCGGTTGGAAAGGATCAGTAGATCTCATCACCACTGACAACACACCCAGCAGCACAACGTGATTCAGATAAAGGAATGGCTCTGTATTCTTAGATGTATATATTGTTTATAACGTTTTAATGTAACGTTCACAAGTACAGTGAAAGGCCTCTCTTGCAAGCTCCAAACCCAACAATGCAGTAATATCAATGTAGCACAAAAAATAACACAAGGTAGAACAAAAACACACAAGAAATAAAAATAAGAAATAAGAAGAACAGGAGAAAGTAAGTAATCATTCTATCTATATGCAGGGTCAGATCCAGTAGCATATTTACAATGTGCAGGGATACTGGATCGATAGAGGGAGACATGTAGAGGGGTAAGGTGACGAGGCATCAGAATATATGATAAACAGAGTAGCAGCAGCGTATACGATGACTGTATGTGAGTGGGTGTGTGTGTAGACTCAGTATAAATGTATGTGCTATGTGTGTGTTGGAGTGTCAGTGTGTGTGAGTGTGTATAGAGACAAACATAAGAATAAAATACAAAGATCAACTCAGATAGTCCGTGTTGCCATTCTGTTAGCTATTCAGCAGTATTATGGCTTGGGGATAGAAGCTGTTCAGGCGCTGTCGAGCCTTCTTCACGACTGTGCTTGTGTGAGTGAACCATTTGAAGTGATTTGGACACCAAGGAAATTGAATCTCTCGAACCGTTCACTGGGGCCTGTGTAGTATGATTCCACCTCATTCCTATATTGTGCTTTTGCTTGTTTGATGACTCTAGCGAAGTCTTCTTGTACTTGTTCCTGTCCTCAGCCGAAGCCCCCGGGTTGTCTGGGATAGCCCTGTGTGTGGGAGCCCTGTCCTTGAACTTAACGCCAACCTCTGTGTTAATCCCGGGCTTTTGATTGGGGATGCAGCGAACCTTCACTGTGGGGACAATGCCGCCGATGCATTTCCTTATGAAGCCGGTGATGGAGGTGGTTAGCTCAATATTGAAATGTTTGAGTCATTTAGTTTTGTCACAGTGAGTTTTGTAATGATGTGGACATTAGGTAGTGCCTTTCAGTAGCACTTCATTCAGCCTCAGGTAAATGAGGCTCGAACCAAAGGTTTCAGCACAGGTTGATGACAGATTAGAACATATCAGCAAACTGTCTCCAGGCCTGTTACAGCAAACCCCCACCCCCTGCCCCATCTGGGTTCTTAGACCAGCCAATCAGGCCTCTCTGGGCAACAAGGTAATTACAGCGTTCTAATTGGATGCGATTATGCTGGAGAGGAAGGAAGAAAGGAGAGACTAATTGAGGCCTCAGTGAAAGGCAGCTAATTGAATGGTGGAGACCAGCGTATTGCTAGAATGAGATAAAACACGACTCAACATAGATTATGTAATCAAAGAGACCAGGAAGAAGCCTCAGCTACACGTGGGAACCAACTATTCAGACTTCCATTCAGTTCCATTCACTGGGATTTGGCTGCCATTGCAGATAATACTTCTTCAAGAATCGTGTCACTCCTACATCACAGCCATGGGAGTGTGTTTCTAATAGAACAGGTGAGACATCTGTCTAATAGAGGTCAGCGTTGGAGACCATTGCCATCTGTTAGGTCCTCTGTGTTTTCCTGACATTAGACAAAGACCAGAGGTGACCTCACTATGAACGGCAGAGAGTTGCCCTTTCTGTAACCCTCCCCACCAACACAACAACATAACAACTATTTCCCAATAAAACATTAACTAGTCCAATCCTTTTGATATTAAAGAGGCGAGAGAGAGGGGAGAGCGAGAGGGGAGAGAGAGAGGAGGGAGAGGGGAGAGAGAGAGGAGAGAGAGAGAGGAG
>NC_068438.1:15849206-15886706 GCF_023373465.1 Oncorhynchus keta | reverse complement strand
CAGCCAGTACTGAACAGGTGTGTGTGTGTGTTTATGAGAATGAAAGAAAGAAAGCGTAAGTGAGAGAGAGGAACATATCCTCTTTTCTTATTCTCTACCCTGAAAAAGGAGACCATGTGACACACGCAACACTTCCCTCTGAATGACCATAATGAAAACAATGAGGTTTTTCACTATTTTTAGTTTATTACATTTTCTCTGTGTTTGAAAGGCACTACTGACGCAATACTCCCTCACTCCTCGCCAAGTGAGACACACAACCAACATGCAGGCTATTCCATTACCCTCGCACTGAGCTCTCTCCTTCTCCCCCTCACTCCCTCTCTCCTTCTCTTGTTTGTTCATGTTCTCACTCTCTCTCTCACACTAATCAGGACTGGATGAGTCTGAGTCTTCATCTGCAAACATAAACTGGTCTGTCAACATGTATCATGTTTCTCTCACTTCAACGGTCAGTGCAGGCCAATCCAGTGTTCTTTGCAGGCCAGTCAAGTTCTTCCACACCGATCTCAACAAATCATTTCTGTATAGACCTAGCTTTGTAAACGGGGGCATTGTCATGTTGAAACTGGAAAGGGCTTTCCCTGTTGCCACAAAGTCGTCTAGAATGTCATTGTATGCGGTAGCGTTAAGATTTCTCTTCACTGGAACTAAGGGGCCTAGTCCAAACCATGAAAATCAGGCCCAGAACATTATTCCTCCTCCACCAAACTTTACAGTTGGTACTGTGCATTGGGGCAGGTAGCATTCTCCTGACATCTGTCAAACGCAGATTGGTTGGCTAGGTTCTTCAAAGTAGCCACCCTTTGCCTTGATGACAGCTTAGCACGCTGTTGGCATTCTCTTAGCCAGCTTCACCTGGAATGCTTTTCCAACAGTCTTGAAGGAGTTTCCACATATGCTGAGCACTTGTTGGCTGCTTTTCCTTCACTCTGCGGCCCAACCCATACCAAACCATTTCAATTGGGTTGAGATCAGATGATTGTGGAGGCCAGGTCATCTGATGCAGCACTCCATCACTCTCCTTCTTGGTCAAATAGCCCTTACACAGCCTGGAGGTGTGTTGGGTCATTGTCCTGTTGAAAAACAAATGATAAGGTGGTGTATCACTGCAGTATGCTGTGGTAGCCATGCTGGTTAAGTGTGTCTTGAATTGTAAATAAATCACTGACAGTGTCACCAGCAAAGCACGCCCACACCAACACACCTCCTCCTCCATGCTTCACGGTGGGAACCACACAGGCAGAGAACATCCGTTCACCTACTCTGCGTCTCACAAAGATACGGCGGTTAGAACCAAAAATCTCAAATTTGGACTCAACAGACAAAAGGACAGATTTTCACCGGTCTAATGTCCAGTACTCGTGTTTCTTGGCCCAAGCAATTCTCTTTTTCTTATTGATGTCCTTTAGTAGTTGTTTCTTTGCAGCAATTTGACCACGAAGACCTGATTCACGCAGTCTCCTCTGAACAGTTGATGTTGAGATGTGTCTGTTACTTGAACTCTGTGAAGCATTTATTTGGGCTGGTAACTCTAATGAACTTATCCTCTGCAGCAGAGGTAACTCTGGGACTTCTTTTCCTGTGGTGGTCCTAATGAGAGCCAGTTTCATCATAGCGCTTGATGGTTTTGCGTCTGCACTTGAAGAAACTTTCAAAGTTCTTGAAATTATCAGGACTGACTGACCTTCATGTCTTAAAGTAGTGATGTACTGTCATTTCTCTTTGCTTATTTGAGCCTTTCTTGACATAATATGGACTTTGTCTTTTACCAAATAGGGCTATCTTCTGTATACCACCCTACCTTGTCACAACACAACTGACTGGCTCAAACACATTCAGAAAGAAAGAAATTACACAAATAAATGTTTAACAAGGCACACCTGTTAATTGAAATGCGTTCCAGTTGACTACCTCAGCTGGTTGAGAGAATGCCAAGTGTGTGCAAAGCTGCCATCAAGGCAAAGGGTGGCTACTTTGAAGAATCTCAAGTATGAAATATATTTGGACTTATTTAACACTTTTTTGGCTACTACATGATTCCATGTGTTATTTCATAGTTGTGATGTCTTCACTATTATTCTAAATTGTAGAAAATAGTACAAATAAAGAAAAAATCTTGAATCAGTAGGTGTGCCAAGACATTGGACTGGTGCTGTATATGTCGATATCTTTGTTAGAAAGAACAGTATATTTCCCTTGACGTAGTGATGATGAATGTAAAAAGTTGCTCAGCTTCTCCTCTAAATGTTTTTAGGAAGTCCTAGATTGAACTCCCCCAGTCGTAATTAACATAATGTGACTCTAGCTGCTGTTGTCTACAGGGCTGTTTCTGGATGGAGGACTACTTAGGGACAGAGGGTAAGAATGTTTTCTATGACGTGCATGACTCCGGGCCTACTCCTGCAGGTTCTGTCCTAATTGTCTTGGCACTGTCTCGGTGGTGTAGCCTACAGCACTTATACACACCAACACTGTACATGCATACAGACACACTGTACACACCACACACACACACACACACACACACACACACACACACACACACACACACACACACACACACACACACACACACACACACACACACACACACACACACACACACACACACACACACACACACACACACACACACACACACACACACACACACACACACACACACTGTAGAGACCATGGAGAATCACACAGAGACGGTCATGAACTGGGGATGAACCACTGAACTCCCCATCCACTGGCAAATAATGAGGTAATGAAAGCCCAATGTGGGAGAGCCTAGGAGCGTGTGGATATGTGTTTTAGTGGGAAATTGTGTATTTATGTGTGTGTGTCAAAGTGTGTAAGAGGAATACTAAGATTGAGAGAGACAGTGAAAGTGAAAGAGACACAGAGAAAGAGAAGCATAGCGAGAGAGAGAGAGAGAGAGAGTGAAAGAGAGAGAGAGAGAGAGAGAGAGAGAGAGAGAGAGAGAGAGAGAGAGAGAGAGAGAGAGAGAGAGAGAGAGAGAGAAAGAGAAAGAGAGACAGAGTGAGACAGAGTGAAAGAGAGAGAGAGTTGAGAGAGAAAACACCTTATTTACCCTGTCATTATCATCCTATTGAAGCATGGAGATGACACACACAGAGATCCACATGAAGCCAATACTGTCTGGAACTAACCTCTAAATGGTACATCAATCCTGAAAGTGTCTGACTCATGGTGATTGGTTAATGGCCATAGTGGGTTTCCATGGCGACACCTGAAGCCTCACTCTGGTCCTACAGTGCCCTTCTCTCTCTCTCTCTCTCTCTCTCTCTCTCTCTCTCTCTCTCTCTCTCTCTCTCTCTCTCTCTCGCTCCAGCTTTCTTTCTCTCGTCCTGCACTGCAGATGCCCTGAGTCAACACTAAGGACAAAGCAGGACACAGAATAACAAACAGTGCTGAGAACAGCCTAAACATACAGACACAAAAACACTGAGCAACACACACACACACACGCACGCACGCACGCACGCACGCACGCACGCACACACACACACACACACACACACACACACACACACACACACACACACACACACACACACACACACACACACACACACACACACACACACACACTGGGCACAAGGCGATGGCATCTGAGCTATCAGGGATAAGAGGATCAGAATATGATTTCTTTGTAATTTTGAGACAACAGGTATTTTCACACACACACATACTGACTGTCAAGTATTAACAGTGTTATGTCTAAACAGCCCTACTCTTAAGAATCTGACCCTTTTTTTCAATTTTCACCTAAAATGACCCAAATCTAACTGCCTGTAGCTCAGGACCTGAAGCAAGGATATGCATATTATAGATACAATTTGAAAGAAAACACTTTGATGTTTGTGGAAATGTGAAAATAATGTAGGAGAATATAACACAATAGATCTGGTAAAAGATAATACAAAAAACCTGTTTTATTTTTTCCCTTCATCTTTGAAATGCAAGAGGAAGGCCATAATATAATATTGCAGTTTAGACACAATTTAGATTTTGGCAACTAGATGGCAGTAGTGTGTGTGCAAAGTTTCACATGGGTCCAGTGAAGCATTCCAATACTGAACAATATTTAATGTCAAGTCTGCCCAAATGTGTCGAATTGGTCAATTGATACATTTTCAAGTACATAACTATAGAGAACCTACAAATGATTACTGAATGCAAGTACATTATTTACCTTCAGAGGTGAATGTGTCAAACCATTTTTCATGACAAAATATTTTTGTTGTTGTGCATGATCCTCAAACAATAGCATATTTTTTTTTCACTGTAACAGCTACTGTAAAATGGATAGCAGTTAGATTAACAATAATTTAAGCTTTCTTCCCATACAAGACATGTCTATGTCCTGGAAAGTTTGCTGTTACTTACAACGTCATGCTAATCACATTAGCGCAAGTTAGCTCAACCGTCCAGGTATAGGGTCACCGATCCTGTAGAGGTTATTAACACTATACCTGTTTCCCACTACACCAGACCAGCCCTGCCCAGGTCAGTATTGTGATGCGCTCAGCCCCTCTCCCTTCAGTGTTAGATCCATCTCCAGGTTAATGGACAGAGAAGGGCCGCCTTCCCTCCGTCAGTCCCCTAATGCTGCCCCACTGGGCCTCTCTACATCAGCACACCCCTCTATGGAATTATTCTCCCTCTCCCTGACTGTTTCTCCACAGAGAGAGAGAGAGAGAGAGAGAGAGAGAGAGAGAGAGAGAGAGGTCAGGGCTGGCAGGAGTGTGAGTGATGGAGAAGCCAGTGGCCTGGCTAAGGGCTGGCTTTAACACATCAGATGGCTCATTAGACCCAGGAGAGGGGGAAGAAAAGAGGGAGGAAGGAGATGGACAGAGAAACACACATTTTAAGGAAAGGGATATTTGCCAAAAGAATGCACGCGCACACATACACACTTTCCCACCGTTTCCTTCTGCGAGTGCAGAACAATGAGATGCAGAGAGAGGGAGTGAACCAGCAGCCCTGCATATTAATATAATAATACCTAAAGTCATTACTGCAAGCATCAGCACTGCAGTAAATATACTCTAATTGCATTTGACTAATAATTAAATAGTTAGAACATGTGTGTGTGTGTCCATGGGTATCAATAGGTGTCTGTGTGTCCATGTGTCTATAATAATGTGTGTGCGAATTTTAATTACATATCACAGATAGCAGTGTTTTGTTCCAGCTCTCTGCATTCCATTGTGTGTGAGAGAGAGAGTGGGAGAAAAAAAGAAAGAGAGAGCGAGAGAGTTAAAAGGGGTAACAACACGCATAAATGAGAAGAACAAACATCTTCTCTGTTTTCTCTCACTCCTAGCATCTACTCCCCACATATTTTTATTCATGAATATTGCATGCTCTCTGATTGGTTGCCAGATCATAACATTGACAAATGAAAGGAGACCATCTGGAGCTGATACTAGGATTTGTCACGACTCAAAAGGACCAACCCACGCGTACGGACAGGACAGGGTATCAAGGACTGTGTGTGTGCACGCGTGTGTTTGTTTAAGTGTGTGCGTCGGGTCGGTTTACAGATTGAAACAGGTGAATAGAAGAAAAAGAAGAGGAGAGAGAATGAGAGAGAAATAGAGAGATATAAAGAGTAAGCATTTCCCATCAGTATTCCCTCATGGAGACAGAGCCCTTCGCACACACTTTCCGGTGCTAGTCCCCCTCCTCCAGGGGTGAGGCTGGCAGGCTGTGTGTGGTACCCAGTGGGGGAGAGCTCTTGACGGGCTCGCTGTTATGGGATCCTGGCCCCCTATCCTGGAACTCACAACTGACACAGGAGTTGGGCTCGGGTGGGTGAGAGAGATGGAAACTTTGCTGGCTTGCAGAGCAGGTTGGTGAAATCAAAGAGGGAGATGGAGAGAGAAGAGATGGGGGAGGAAGTAGGAAGAAGAGGGTGATCACTCCTATCCAGCCATCTAAACAGTTTTCTAAGTAAACCTAACATGGTTGCCCCTGTCTCACACTGAAGGGTTAAACTAGCATAGCTCTGTCTGAACAAGTCCTGTTCTCCTTTCATTCTTTCTTTCTTTCCTTTTTCAGCCCTCTAAAACAAACCTGTGTGTCTCTGTGGAATGCATGTGAATGAACAGAGAGGAGAAGCACTCAGCGTCTGTCCTGCTTTCACACACACACACACACACACACACACACACACACACACACACACACACACACACACACACACACACACACACACACACACACACACACACACACACACACACACACACACACACACACACACACACACACACACACACACACACACACACACACACACACACACATTTTGTTGTGTTACAACCTGCATTTAAAATGGATTAAAATTGGAATTGTTTTTCTAATTTTCCCAAATGAATTAAAAATGAAATGCTGAAATGTCACTGAGTACTGATGTAACCCTTTTGTTATGGCAAAAGCCTAAATCATTTCATGAGTAGAAATTTGCCACATAATTTGCCGTATAACTTCCTGCGCCGACAGAGATGGCCGCCTCGCTTCGCGTTCCTAGGAAACTATGCATTTTTTTTTTTTAAACGTATTATTTCTTACATTAGTACCCCAGGTCATCTTAGGTTTCATTACATACAGTCGAGAAGAACTACTGAATATAAGATCAGCGTCAACTCACCATCAGTACGACCAAGAATATGATTTTCGCGAAGCAGATCCTGTGTTCTGCCTTTCAACCAGGACAACGGAATGGATAACAGCCGGCGACCCAAAAAACGACTCCGTAAAAGAGGGAAACGAGGCGGTCTTCTGGTCAGACTCCGGAGACGGGCACATCGTGCACCACTCCCTAGCATTCTTCTCGACAATGTCCAGTCTCTTGACAACAAGGTTGATGAAATCCGAGCAAGGGTAGCATTCCAGAGGGACATCAGAGACTGTAACGTTCTTTGCTTCACGGAAACATGGCTCACTGGAGAGACGCTATCGGAGGCGGTGCAGCCAGCGGGTTTCTCCACGCATCACACCGACAGAAACAAACATCTTTCTGGTAAGAAGAGGGGCGGGGGCGTATGCCTTATGGCTAACGAGACGTGGTGTATCACAGAAACATACAGGAACTCAAATCCTTCTGTTCACCTGATTTAGAATTCCTCACAATCAAATGTCGACCGCATTATCTACCAAGAGAATTCTCTTCGATTATAATCACAGCCGTATAAATTCCCCCTAAAGCAGACACATCGATGGCTCTGAACGAACTTTATTTGACTCTTTGCAAACTGGAATCCATACATCCTGAGGCTGCATTCATTGTAGCTGGGGATTTTAACAAGGCTAATCTGAAAACAAGACTCCCTAAATTGTATCAGCATATCGATTGCGCAACCAGGGCGGGAAAAACCTTGTATCATCATTATTCTAACTTCTGCGACGCATATAAGGCCCTGCCCCGCCCCCCTTTCGGAAAAGCTGACCACGACTCCATTTTGCTGATCCCTGCCTACAGACAGAAACTAAAACAAGAAGCTCCCATGCTGAGGTCTGTCCAACGCTGGTCCGACCAAGCTGATTCCACACTCCAAGATTGCTTCCATCACGTGGACTGGGATATGTTTCGTATTGCGTCAGATAACAACATTGACGAATACGCTGATTCGGTGTGCGAGTTCATTAGAACGTGCGTTGAAGATCCCCATAGCAACGATTAAAACATTCCCTAACCAGAAACCGTGGATTGATGGCAGCATTCGCGTGAAACTGAAAGCGCGAACCACTGTTTTTAATCAGGGCAAGGTGAATGGTAACATGACCGAATACAAACAGTGCAGCTATTCCCTCCGCAAGGCTATCAAACAAGCTAAGCGTCAGTATAGAGACAAAGTAGAATCTCAATTCAAGGGCTCAGACACAAGAGGTATGTGGCAGGGTCTACAGTCAATCACGGACAACAAGAAGTAAACCAGCCCAGTCACGGTCCAGGATGTCTTGCTCCCAGGCAGACTAAATAACTTTTTTGCCCGCTTTGAGGACAATACAGTGCCACTGACACGGCCTGCAACGAAAACATGCGGACTCTCCTTCACTGCAGCCGAGGTGAGTAAAACATTTAAACGTGTTAACCCTCGCAAGGCTGCAGGCCCAGACGGCATCCCCAGCTGCGCCCTCAGAGCATGCGCAGACCAGCTGGCCGGTGTGTTTACGGACATATTCAATCAATCCCTATACCAGTCTGCTGTTCCCACATGCTTCGAGAGGGCCACCATTGTTCCTGTTCCCAAGAAAGCTAAGGTAACTGAGCGAAACGACTACCGCCCCGTAGCACTCACTTCCGTCATCATGAAGTGCTTTGAGAGACTAGTCAAGGACCATATCACCTCCACCCTACCTGACACCCTAGACCCACTCCAATTTGCTTACCGCCCAAATAGGTCCACAGACGATGCAATCTCAACCACACTGCACATTGCCCTAACCCATCTGGACAAGAGGAATACCTATGTGAGAATGCTGTTCATCGACTACAGCTCGACATTCAACACCATAGTACCCTCCAAGCTCGTCATCAAGCTCGAGACCCTGGGTCTCGACCCCGCCCTGTGCAACTGGGTACTGGACTTCCTGACGGGCCGCCCCCAGGTGGTGAGGGTAGGCAACAACATCTCCACCCCGCTGACACTCAACACTGGGGCCCCACAAGGGTGCGTTCTGAGCCCTCTCCTGTACTCCCTGTTCACCCACGACTGCGTGGCCACGCACGCCTCCAACTCAATCATCAAGTTTGCGGACGACACAACAGTGGTAGGCTTGATTACCAACAACGACGAGACGGCCTACAGGGGGGTGAGGGCCCTCGGAGTGTAGTTTCAGGAAAATTACCTCACACTCAATGTCAACAAAACTAAGGAGATGATTGTGGACTTCAGGAAACAGCAGAGGGAACACCCCCATATCCAGTGGGGAGGGCAGTAAGTTTTAAGTTCCTCGGCGTACACATCACAGACAAACTGAATTGGTCCACTCACACAGACAGCATCATGAAGAAGGCGCAGCAACCTCAGGAGGCTGAAGAAATTCGGCTTGTCACCAAAAGCACTCACAAACTTCTACAGATGCACAATCGAGAGCATCCTGGCGGGCTGTATCACCGCCTGGTACGGCAACTGCTCCGCCCACAACCGTAAGGCTCTCCAGAGGGTAGTGAGGTCTGCACAACGCATCACCGGGGACAAACTACCTGCCCTCCAGGACACCTACAGCACCCGATGTTACAGGAAGGCCATAAAGATCATCAAGGACAACAACCACCCGAGCCACTGCCTGTTCACTGCCTATCATCCAGAAGGCGAGGTCAGTACAGGTGCATCAAAGCTGGGACCGAGAGACTGAAAAACAGCTTCTATCTCAAGGCCATCAGACTGTTAAACAGCCACCACTAACATTGAGTGGCTGCTGCCAACACACTGACTCAACTCCAGCCACTTTAATAATGGGAATTGATGGGAAATGATGTAAAATATATCACTAGCGACTTTAAACAATGCTACCTAATATAATGTTTACTTACCCTACATTATTCATCTCATATGCATACGTATATACTGTACTCTATATCATCGACTGCATCCTTATGTAATACATGTATCACTAGCCACTTTAACTATGCCACTTTGTTTACATACTCATCTCATATGTATATACTGTACTCGATACCATCTACTGTATCTTGCCTATGCTGCTCTGTAGCATCACTCATTCATATATCTTTATGTACATATTCTTTATCCCCTTACACTGTGTATAAGACAGTAGTTTTGGAATTGTTAGTTAGATTACTTGTTGGTTATTACTGCATTGTCGGAACTAGAAGCACAAGCATTTCGCTACACTCGCATCAACATCTGCTAACCATGTGTATGTGACAAATAAAATTTGATTTGATAATTTGATTTGATTTAATTTGCCACATAAGTCACATAATAAGTTGCATGGACTCTGTGTGCAATAATAGTGTTTTTATTTTATTTATTTTTATTAAACCATTATTTAACTAGGCAAGTCAGTTAAAGAACGAATTCTTATTTACAATGACGGCCTACCCCCGCCAAACCCGGACAAGGTTGGGCCAATTGTGCACCGCCTTATGGGACTCCCAATCATGGCCGAATGTGATTCAGCCTGGATCCGAACCAGGGACTGTAGTGATACCTCTTGCACTAAGATGCAGAACATTAGACCGCTGCACCACTCAGGAGCACCTCTGTTTAACTACCTCATCCCTGTACCCCACACATACAATTATCTGTAAGGTCCCTCAGTCAAGCAGTGAATTTCAAACACAGTATTTCTGTATTTCATTTTCAATAAATTTGCAAACATTTCTAAAAACATGTTTTCACTTTGTCATTATGCGCTAATGTGGGTAGATTGTTGAAGTGTGGAATAAGTCGAGGGGTATGAATACTTTCTGAAAGCACTGTAGTTAAGGAGTAGCCCCCCCGACTTTGTCATGGGAGTGCAGAGAGAGAGAGAGAGAGAGAGAGAGAGAGAGAGAGAGAGAGAGAGAGAGAGAGAGAGAGAGAGAGAGAGAGAGAGAGGAGAGAGAGAGAGGGAGAGAGAGGGGAGAGAGAGAGGGAGAGAGAGAGAGAGAGAGAGAGAGAGAGAGAGAGAGAGAGAGAAGGCGGGAGTGAGAGTTAATCTCACCATGGATCATCATCAACATGATGAGATTCCATTGGGTCTACCACCTGTCTCCAACTGGCCAACCATCTCGTATTTCCTCCTGTTAGTTGGTGTTGGAAATAGTTCACTTCACCATATTACCTTCCATGTTTAAATGAACCTGTAATGCTAATGATACACATGTTAATGGGGAGGAAAGCAATACACGATGAAAACCTCTATGTTATTTCTTGGCATAACTCATTACTGGAGACACCTAAAGAGACCTAGCTATATCACTAACACTAAAATCCAAACGTAGTAGCCAACCACAGCAGCACACTGATCTGGAACCAGCAGTTTAAAATAGCCTAGCGCTGATGCAAATCCCATTCTGCTCAGTGCCACTGTGTCCTGAGGCTCTGCACTTAATCTGAAGCGCCTCAATAAACACTCATAGATCAATGGATAACCTGTCAAATATTAGCACACATCTCCAGTCTGTGTCTAGAGACATAGACCTAACTGTCTGCTATAGGGTAATATACTCACATTCAGTTCCCTCCAGTGAGTGAGTGTGTGTGTGTGTTTGTGTCTCCGTGTGTGTTTGTGTGTTTCGTGCGTGTTTCTGTTAAGGATTCATTATCATTCTTTCCAGTAACTGCATGTAGGGGGTGTTATTGGAAGCATACGGGGAGTATAGAGCCCACTATGGAGGGTGGTTGGGTATGTGTCTTACAGGGGCTGTAGGAGGATCCACACTGTACGTAGGGAAAAGGAGGGTAATAGGTTAACTGTGTGTTTATGATTCTGTGCCATCCTTCCTCACATCCTTCCAACCTCCCTCCCTCACTCGCTCCCTCTCTCTCTCGGTCTCTGTTCCTCTCTCCAACATTAGTGTTGATGTCTGTGTTGTGGGGCCCTGCGGTGTGATATTGAACATGTGCAAAAGATTTACGCCCCACATATTAGAGCTGTTTAAAATCAGAGGAGTGTGTGTGTGTGTCAGGGGTGTGGATTACTGCAGGGCTGTCTGGGGCAACAGTGCAGAGGAGAAGGAGTGAATAAACCAACCTTTTCTCGCTCCAGTTTCCTGTGGGAGTAAAGAGGGAAGAAAGAGGGGAGGAAGAGGGGAGAGAGAGGGGAGGCAGAGGGACGAGAGAGGGGAGGAAGAGGGGAGAGAGAGGGGAGACAGAGGGACGAGAGAGGGGAGGAAGAGGGGAGAGAGAGGGGAGGCAGAGGGACGAGAGAGGGGAGGAAGAGGGGAGCGAGAGGGGAGGAAGAGGGGAGAGAGAGAGGGGAGGCAGAGGGGAGGCAGAGGGGAGGCATAGGGACGAGAGAGGGGAGGAAGAGGGGAGAGAGAGGGGAGGAAGATGGGAGGCAGAGGGGAGGCAGAGGGGAGGCAGAGGGACGAGAGAGGGGAGGAAGAGGGGAGAGAGAGGGGAGGCAGAGGGGAGGCAGAGGGACGAGAGAGGGGAGGAAGAGGGGAGGCAGAGGGATGAGAGAGGGGAGGCAGAGGGGAGAGAGAAGGGAGGCGGAAGGACGAGAGAGGGGAGGAAGAGGGGAGAGAGAGGGGAGGCAGAGGGACGAGAGAGGGGAGGCAGAGGGACGAGAGAGGGAAGAAAGAGGGGAGTAAGAGGGGAGAGAGAGGGGAGGCAGAGGGGAGGAAGAGGGGAGAGAGAGGGGAGGCAGAGGGGAGGCAGAGGGACGAGAGAGGGAAGAGAGAGGGGTGGAAGAGCGGGGGCAGAGGGACGAGAGAGGGAAGAGAGAAGGGGAGGAAGAGCGATTCCTGAGTTTGTCTCTGTCAGTGAACTAGTTGGACTTTTATTAGAGGAGGTCTGTGTATACCCACTCTCAAAGACACATACAGAACATGCACTCACACAAATGTTTGTGCCAGAATAAATATATCACTGTTCACTGGTCTGCAGAAGCTGAATAATAGAATGTATACACTGGAAAAACAGCATGGGAATTTCTCTTCCACACAGTAAAGGGTGATACATAATAGGGATACTCTGAGACAAAACATCAAGCAAGAATCGCTACAAGGACAACAGACCCTGTTGTTTGCGTCTGTAGCGATAGCATCTTGATCCCTCTGAGGTTCCCCTAAAGCTGCAACACCGAATCTAAACTCACCAAGAAACAAACAGGGTCAAAGGTTATATTGGCCACCCACAGCACAGCTCTCTAACTTCCAGCACTGAAGCAGTTTAACAACAAGACAGTTAGCTCATTATCACAATGCCTGTAAGGTGTTGAAAATATTCTCTGACACATACTTTCATTTACATATTCCTTCCTCGCTGTAATTGCACTAGCAGTTTGTGTACTGTAAGAATGTCCTCCTTAAAATCGTTAACAAATAATATTTACAGTTTTATTATAGATTCATTATTCCCTGTGTGTCTGTCCTTAGGCAACATGGATGCTCCTCTAGCATAGTTCTTGAACCATCATCATCATCATCATCATCATCCTGGTATTGCTGTGATGGCTGTTGATAATCAATAGCTCTGCCGGTGGATCTATCACCTCAGCCCAGCAGCCCCATCGTCAGGGCTCTGTCAAGAGCTGGAGAGGCGATGGAGTGGAGAGACTGTCACACACTAACACAATCTCTCTCCTCGATATATTTTCCTCAGAGAGGGGGTAACAACTGGAGAGGGGGGACAACTGGAGAGGAGGGGACAACTGGAGAGGACGATGACAACTGGAGAGGAGGGGACAACTGGAGAGGGGGGACAACTGGAGAGGGGGGACAACTGGAGAGGAGGGGACAACTAGAGAGGGGGGACAATTGGAGAGTAGGGGACAACTGGAGAGGGGGGGACAACTGGAGAGGACGATGACAACTGGAGAGGACGATGACAACTGGAGAGGAGGGGACAACTGGAGAGGAGGGGACAACTGGAGAGGGGGGACAACTGGAGAGGAGGGTGGACAACTGGAGAGGAGGGGACAACTGGAGAGGGGGACAACTGAAGAGGAGGGGACAACTGAAGAGGAGGGGACAACTGGATAGTAGGGGACAACTGGAGAGTAGGGACAACTGGAGAGGAGGGGACAACTGGAGATGACGATGACAACTGGAGCGGAGGGGACAACTGGAGAGGACGATGACAACTGTAGAGGAGGGGACAACTAGAGAGGAGGGGACAACTGGAGAGGAGGGGACAACTGGAGAGGGGGGGACAACTGGAGAGGAGGGGACAACTAGAGAGGGGGGACAATTGGAGAGTAGGGGACAACTGGAGAGGGGGGGACAACTGGAGAGGACGATGACAACTGGAGAGGACGATGACAACTGGAGAGGAGGGGACAACTGGAGAGGGGGGACAACTGGAGAGGAGGGGACAACTGGAGAGGGGGGGACAACTGGAGAGGAGGGGACAACTGGAGAGGGGGGGACAACTGGAGAGGGGGGGACAACTGGAGAGGAGGGGACAACTGGAGAGGAGAGGACAACTGGAGATGAGGGGACAACTGGAGAGGGGGGTCAACTGGAGAGGATGATGACAACTGGAGAGGAGGGGACAACTGGAGAGGAGGGGACAACTGGAGAGGACGATGACAACTGGAGAGGAGGGGACAACTGGAGAGGAGGGGACAACTGGAGAGGGGGGACAACTGGAGAGGACGATGACAACTGGAGAGGAGGGGACAACTGGAGAGGGGGGACAACTGGAGAGGACGATGACAACTGGAGAGGAGGGGACAACTGGAGAGGAGGGGACAACTGGAGAGGGGGGACAACTGGAGAGGAGGGTGGACAACTGGAGAGGAGGGGACAACTGGAGAGGGGGGACAACTGAAGAGGAGGGGACAACTGAAGAGGAGGGGACAACTGGAGAGTAGGGGACAACTGGAGAGTAGGGACAACTGGAGAGGAGGGGACAACTGGAGATGACGATGACAACTGGAGCGGAGGGGACAACTGGAGAGGACGATGACAACTGTAGAGGAGGGGACAACTAGAGAGGAGGGGACAACTGGAGAGGAGGGGACAACTGGAGAGGAGAGGACAACTGGAGATGAGGGGACAACTGGAGAGGGGGGGGCCAACTGGAGAGGACGATGACAACTGGAGAGGAGGGGACAACTGGAGAGAAAGGGACAACTGAAGAGGAGGGGGCAACTGGAGAAGAGGGGACAACTGGAGAGGGGGGGACAACTGGAAAGGAGGGGACAACTGGAGAGGGGGGACAATTGGAGAGTAGGGGACAACTGGAGAGGGGGGCACAACTGGAGAGGACGATGACAACTGGAGAGGACGATGACAACTGGAGAGGAGGGGATAACTGGAGAGGGGGGACAACTGGAGAGCGGGGGACAACTGGAGAGGGGGGGACAACTGGAGAGGAGGGGACAACTGAAGAGGAGAGGACAACTGGAGATGAGGGGACAACTGGAGAGGGGGGTCAACTGGAGAGGACGATGACAACTGGAGAGGAGGGGACAACTGGAGAGGAGGGGACAACTGGAGAGGACGATGACAACTGGAGCGGAGGGGACAACTGGAGAGGACGATGACAACTGTAGAGGAGGGGACAACTAGAGAGGAGGGGACAACTGGAGAGGAGGGGACAACTGGAGAGGAGAGGACAACTGGAGATGAGGGGACAACTGGAGAGGGGGGGGCCAACTGGAGAGGACGATGACAACTGGAGAGGAGGGGACAACTGGAGAGAAAGGGACAACTGAAGAGGAGGGGGCAACTGGAGAAGAGGGGACAACTGGAGAGGGGGGGACAACTGGAAAGGAGGGGACAACTGGAGAGGGGGGACAATTGGAGAGTAGGGGACAACTGGAGAGGGGGGCACAACTGGAGAGGACGATGACAACTGGAGAGGACGATGACAACTGGAGAGGGGGGATAACTGGAGAGGGGGGACAACTGGAGAGCGGGGACAACTGGAGAGGGGGGGACAACTGGAGAGGAGGGGACAACTGAAGAGGAGAGGACAACTGGAGATGAGGGGACAACTGGAGAGGGGGGGACAACTGGAGAGGACGATGACAACTGGAGAGGAGGGGACAACTGGAGAGGAGGGGACAACTGGAGAGGGGGGACAACTGGAGAGGACGATGACAACTGGAGAGGAGGGGACAACTGGAGAGGGGGGACAACTGGAGAGGGGGACAACTGGAGAGGACGATGACAACTGGAGAGGAGGGGACAACTGGAGAGGAGGGGACAACTGGAGAGGGGGACAACTGGAGAGGAGGGTGGACAACTGGAGAGGAGGGGACAACTGGAGGGGGGGGACAACTGAAGAGGAGGGGACAACTGAAGAGGAGGGGACAACTGGAGAGTAGGGGACAACTGGAGAGTAGGGACAACTGGAGAGGAGGGGACAACTGGAGATGACGATGACAACTGGAGCGGAGGGGACAACTGGAGAGGACGATGACAACTGTAGAGGAGGGGACAACTAGAGAGGAGGGGACAACTGGAGAGGAGGGGACAACTGGAGAGGAGAGGACAACTGGAGATGAGGGGACAACTGGAGAGGGGGGCCAACTGGAGAGGACGATGACAACTGGAGAGGAGGGGACAACTGGAGAGAAAGGGACAACTGAAGAGGAGGGGGCAACTGGAGAAGAGGGGACAACTGGAGAGGGGGACAACTGGAAAGGAGGGGACAACTGGAGAGGGGGACAATTGGAGAGTAGGGGACAACTGGAGAGGGGGGCACAACTGGAGAGGACGATGACAACTGGAGAGGACGATGACAACTGGAGAGGAGGGGATAACTGGAGAGGGGGGACAACTGGAGAGCGGGGGACAACTGGAGAGGGGGGGACAACTGGAGAGGAGGGGACAACTGAAGAGGAGAGGACAACTGGAGATGAGGGGACAACTGGAGAGGGGGGGGTCAACTGGAGAGGACGATGACAACTGGAGAGGAGGGGACAACTGGAGAGGACGATGACAACTGGAGAGGAGGGGACAACTGAAGAGGAGGGGACAACTGGAGAGGAGGGGACAACTGGAGAGGGGGGACAACTGTAGAGGAGGGTCGACAACTGGAGAGGAGGGGTCAACTGGAGAGGGGGGGACAACTGGAGAGGAGGGGACAACTGGAGGGGGGCAACTGAAGAGGAGGGGACAACTGGAGAGGACGATGACAACTGGAGAGGACGATGACAACCAGAGAGGAGGCGACAACTGGAGAGGAGGGGACAACTGGAGAGGTTTGTAAGTCATTTATTATTATCTAGAGTTTGTTTACCTGATGTCATGATGCTCTGGATATACAATCCCTAAACATACACATAAAAATGTATTCTCTCTCTCTCTCTCTCTCTCTCTCTCTCTCTCTCTCTCTCTCTCTCTCTCTCTCGCTCTGTTCTCCTCTTCTCTCTGCAGTAGACAGTTCAGTAGAGTGTCTTAAATATCAAGCTCCCAACTGGAGAGGAGGGGACAACTGGAGAGGACGATGACAACTGGAGAGGAGGGGACAACTGGAGAGGAGGGGACAACTGGAGAGGGGGGACAACTGGAGAGGACGATGACAACTGGAGAGGAGGGGACAACTGGAGAGGAGGGGACAACTGGAGAGGGGGGACAACTGGAGAGGAGGGTGGACAACTGGAGAGGAGGGGACAACTGGAGAGGGGGGACAACTGAAGAGGAGGGGACAACTGAAGAGGAGGGGACAACTGGAGAGTAGGGGACAACTGGAGAGTAGGGACAACTGGAGAGGAGGGGACAACTGGAGATGACGATGACAACTGGAGCGGAGGGGACAACTGGAGAGGACGATGACAACTGTAGAGGAGGGGACAACTAGAGAGGAGGGGACAACTGGAGAGGAGGGGACAACTGGAGAGGAGAGGACAACTGGAGATGAGGGGACAACTGGAGAGGGGGGGGCCAACTGGAGAGGACGATGACAACTGGAGAGGAGGGGACAACTGGAGAGAAAGGGACAACTGAAGAGGAGGGGGCAACTGGAGAAGAGGGGACAACTGGAGAGGGGGGGACAACTGGAGAGGAGGGGACAACTGGAGAGGGGGACAATTGGAGAGTAGGGGACAACTGGAGAGGGGGGCACAACTGGAGAGGACAATGACAACTGGAGAGGACGATGACAACTGGAGAGGAGGGGATAACTGGAGAGGGGGGTCAACTGGAGAGGACGATGACAACTGGAGAGGAGGGGACAACTGGAGAGGAGGGGACAACTGGAGAGGACGATGACAACTGGAGAGGAGGGGACAACTGAAGAGGAGGGGACAACTGGAGAGGAGGGGACAACTGGAGAGGGGGGACAACTGTAGAGGAGGGTCGACAACTGGAGAGGAGGGGTCAACTGGAGAGGGGGGACAACTGGAGAGGAGGGGACAACTGGAGGGGGGGGGCAACTGAAGAGGAGGGGATAACTGGAGAGTAGGGGACAACTGGAAAGGTTGGGGACAACTGGAGAGGAGGGGACAACTGGAGAGGACGATGACAACTGGAGAGGACGATGACAACCTGAGAGGAGGCGACAACTGGAGAGGAGGGGACAACTGGAGAGGTTTGTAAGTCATTTATTATTATCTAGAGTTTGTTTACCTGATGTCATGATGCTCTGGATATACAATCCCTAAACATACACATAAAAATGTATTCTCTCTCTCTCTCTCTCTCTCTCTCTCTCTCTCTCTCTCTCTCTCTCTCTCTCTCTCTCTCTCGCTCTGTTCTCCTCTTCTCTCTGCAGTAGACAGTTCAGTAGAGTGTCTTAAATATCAAGCTCCCACTGACACAGATAGTACACATATCCCACTCTCTCCCCTTACTATCTCCCTCCCTTTTCCCTCCTTCACCCCTCATCTTCAGACACTGCCTCTGCCCTTGCCACTGTCTCCTCTCCTCAGACAACATCACCAACACTATCACAACATTATATCAATGCTGTCGAAGCAAAGGCAGGCCGATCGTTACCACGGAGATGAGACGTTGCCACATCAGTTACGGGCAGAAAAGCCCTCCTATAGGGCGATAGAGTAGCATTGATTAATCTATTACAGAGAGAGAGAGAGAGAGAGAGAGAGAGAGAGAGAGAGAGAGAGAGAGAGAGAGAGAGAGAGAGAGAGAGAGAGAGAGAGAGAGAGAGAGAGAGAGAGAGAGAGAGAGAGAGAGAGAGATAGCATTAGTGTTTATCAGAGAGGTTTAAATGGCCTGTCAGGGAAAAGTTGGAATGAAGGGAGGAGGCACTGTGTGGGTGTGTCTGTGTGTGTGTGTTTCAATGGCCGGAGGAGTTGACTCAGGCTGTTGAGACAGGATGTGGCTCTCCTTTCCGTTAGCAGAGGTTAAAGGTCAGTGTCAGAGTGAAAAGATGGGGTGCAGAGAGGAAATGGGAACCGGCAAATGTAAACAAGTTTCTAAACGGTGAGCTAAGTCATGAAAGAGGAGGAAGAGAGGGACATTACTAAACTAACCAGGGTAGACTGGAGAGAGAGGAGATAGGAGAGACGGTGAGAGTAAGTAGAGAAGAGGAGTGGAGGCAGCCCAGTCTGGCTAACCCACTCTCAGACAGTCAGTAACCATTACGTAAGCTAAGTGCCCAGCACTTAGCAGACAAGAGGCCAAAATCTAATCCGGTAAAAAGCAGCAGCAACTCAAATGCAGGATATCCACTGAGCCAGAGCCAGCCATGATCCCACGCCTTGACCCAAATATCCTGCAGTATGTGTGAGTGTATTAATGGCATGTGTGTGCATCTTGTGTGTTCATATGTACGTTTGTTTGAGTGTTGCTTACTTGTAAATTAGTGTACTATATCTCTGTATGTGTATCCTAGCAAAGTGTATATGTTTTTGTCATGTATGTGTTGTGTGTGTCCTGCCTGGGTGTGTGTCCTGTCTGATGTGTGTGTCCTGTCTGCATGTGTGTCATGTGTGCATGTGTGTGTCCTGTCTGGGTGTGTGTCCTGTCCGATGTGTGTGTTCTGCCTGGGTGTGTGTCCTGTCTGGGTGTGTGTCCTGTTTGATGTGTGTGTCCTGTCTGTGTGTGTTTTCTGCCTGGGTGTATGTCCTGTCTGGGTGTATGTCCTGTCTGGGTGTGTGTTCTGTCTGGGTGTATGTCCTGTCTGGGTGTATGTCCTGTCTGGGTGTGTGTTCTGTCTGATGTGTGTTCTGCCTGGGTGTGTGTCCATTCTGGGTGTGTGTCCTGCCCGCATGTGTGCCATGTGTGCATGTGTGTGTCCTGCCTGTGTGTATGTCCTGTCTCTCTGTCTATGTGTGTGTGAGTGTCTGTTTAGGATTAGCAGCTTCATGTTGACTCTGAACAACATCATCTCAGACCTCTATTCACCAGAGTCTCATCCACTTACCCCCAGCCAACCCAACCCAAACACCAGCCCCATGTCTCAACCTCATCCACTTACCTCCAGCCACGCCCAGCCCAAACACCAGCCCCATGTCCCAACCTCATCCACCTTTCCCCAGCCACCCCCAGCCCAAACACCAGCCCCATGTCTCAACCTCATCCACCTTTCACCCAGCCACCCCCAGCCCAAACACCAGCCCCATGTCTCAACCTCATCCACCTTTCCCCCAGCCACCCCCAGCCCAAACACCAGCCCCATGTCTCAATCGCATCCACCTTTCCCCCAGCCACCCCCAGCCCAAACACCAGCCCCATGTCTCAACCTCATCCACCTTTCCCCCAGCCACCCCCAGCCCAAACACAAGCCCCATGTCTCAACCTCATCCACCTTTCCCCCAGCCCAAACACCGGCCCCATTTTCCAACCTTAAACCATGTGCATGTCATCCAGCTAGATTACACCATCATAATTACAGATTTACTGCTGTGCAAAAGAACTGGGCCAATGTCAAACATGAGCCACTTACACACATTTCCAAATCAAATCAAATCAAATCAAATTGTATTTGTCACATACACATGGTTAGCAGATGTTAATGCGAGTGTAGCGAAATGCTTGTGCTTCTAGTTCCGACAATGCAGTAATAACCAACAAGTAATCTAACTAACAATTCCAAAACTACTGTCTTATACACACAAGTGTAAGGGGATAAAGAATATGTACATAAAGATATATGAATGAGTGATGGTACAGAGCGGCAGACCATACTTAATGTGTTTCTACTAAACAATACCACCATCAACTGTTGGCAGAAAACAATTATAAATGGAGCATTTACCTTTCCCAACAACATGGTTGTTGAGAAAAACAAATATTTTAGTCAAAAGAATAAACAATCGCCACCTGATAACACACACAGACGCCTGTACGTGCACATGCACATCTGCCCACTCCAGCGTTGAAACATCAAGTTCAAAACGTTAAAACAATAAAAGTCAAGAGTTCGAAAAAGAGCAAAACAGAACAGTTAGATTTACTGACAGACATCTACAAATATAGCATGAAGAAGAAGGGAGAACAAGCATACGCTGACCAACTGGCAAGTGTCTTCAAAGACATTCTAAACCTCTCCCTGTCCGAGTCTGTATTACCAACATGTTTTAAGCAGACCACCAAAGTCCCTGTGCCCAAGAACACTAAGGTAACCTGCCTAAATGACTACCGACCCGTAGCACTCAAGTCTGTAGCCATGAAGTGCTTTGAAAGGCTGGCCATAGCTCACATCAACACCATCATCCCAGAAACCCGAGACCTACTTAATTTGCATACAGCCCCAACAGATCCACAGATGATGCAATCTCTATTGCATTCCACACTGCCCTTACCCACCTGGACTAAAGGAACACCTATGTGAGAATGCTATTGTCATGACGCTGGCCTGGGGGTAGGTTTATGACAGTCATAAATACCCCCCCCCCTCCTTTTTCCCTCTCTCTACCCTACTGATGTGACATTTGAAAATCCATTTGTTATGAACATAGAGATTCTGGGAACATCAGAAGGTGGGGGGAAATTAACTATATTCTGGTAATCCGACCAATTGAACATATGCGGTGGTACTTAATGAATATGATGTCAGTTCGATTGTCATCTGAGACGTTCTTATCATTGATAGGATGACATAAACTCTACAGTGGAAAGTCTGCACATTGTAGTTATCGGATTCACATGGAATTGTTGCTCAAATTAAATGTTTGAATATAAAATTATTGGTGAAAAGATTAAATGTAATTTTAGCTTCCAAATGAGAGATTTGGGTTTTCATAAGGTTAGGGCTCTGCTCAATCAGTGGCCCGCCCCTGTGAGGAGACATGGGTTATAAAACTTTTCAGACACACCCTTCTCGCTCCACTATATAATGCCTTGACGAAAATGTAACCTTCTGTTCTGAGGATGTGAGGGCGACGGTCCGATGTCAGAATGGTTCAGATAATAACTCCAGAATGAAGCCAACCTCAGCGTGAGCTTTGGTTGCGAATGGTATGAACTTTGTACTCTTATTCACAGCGGAAGTGATACCTCCTAGCCGTTGAGTTAGCAACAGCAGCTGCAAACGTGGGCTAGGAAAGAACAGACAGAGTACCCCGTCTACCACACAACGACGTTACTACAACGTATCCAATTTACCAGCAATAAACATTCTTCAAAGGACTCTGTTGGGCAACACGGCCTTCCATCTACCACCAACCTACCGAAGCGCAGCTCAGAGTAAATATGTATTGCATTTTCCTTTATCAAATGGGCGGTAATTTAGAATGCATAAGATACTGTATTTACGATAGAGACATTGCTTCTCCCTTTGTTCCTCAGTCTTCCCGCTCTTTCACTCAAACCCAGCCCATTTTCCTTTGTGCAACCAGCTGTCATATCTGTTCCGCCCGCGAGGGACGTTTTCCTTTATGACGTCATTTGTAATCAAGGTATGATTTATTCTGTGTATATGTAATTCTGTGTGATTAGTTAGGTATTTAGTAAATAAATAATTAAACCCAATTTTGTATTGCTGATTCAACTTGTTCGTCAGGGTTTGTGAAGATAACCAAGAATTTACAAGTTTCAGATGAGACTGAAATAAGGTGACGATTAATATTGACTGCTATTTATGTAAAATATTACTGGGTTTTTAAGAGTTTATTCAGAAGATAACTGCTCTAGAAATATTATTTCGTGCTGCCCAACTTTCTAGTTAATTACATTTACATGATTAGCTCAATTAATTACAGAGAAAGAATTTTATAGAATAGCATGTCACTTAATCACTTAATCCGGCATAGCCAAAGACATGAACTATTCATTGACTACAGCTCAGCGTTCAACATCATAGTGCCCTCAAAGCTCATCACTAAGCTAAGGACCCTGGGACTAAACACCTCTCTCTGGAACTGGATCCTGGACTTCCTGACGGGCCGCCCCCAGGTGGTGAGGGTAGGTAACAACACATCTGCCACACATCCTCAACACAGGGGCCCCTCAGGGGTGCGTGCTCAGTCCCCTCTTGTACTCCCTGTTCACTCATGACTGCACGGCCAGGCACGACTCCAACACCATTATTTGCCGATGACACCACAGGGGTATGCCTGATCACCGACAACGACAAGACAGCCTATAGGGAGGAGGTCAGAGACCTGGCCGTGTGGTGCCAGGACAACAACTTCTCCCTCAACGTGATCAAGACAAAGAAGATGATTGTGGACTACAGGAAAAAGAGGACCGAGCACGCCCCCATTCTCATTGATGGGGCTGTAGTGGAGCAGGTTGAGAGCTTCAAGTTCCTTGGTGTCCACATCACCAACAAACTAACATAGTCCAAGCACACCAAGACAGACGTGAAGAGGGCACGACAAAACCTATTCCCCCTCAGGAGACTGAAAAGATTTGGCATGGGTCCTCAGAATCTCAAAAGGTTCTACAGCTGCACCATCGAGAGCATTGGTTGCATCACTGCCTGGTATGGCTACGGGTCGGTAGTCATTTGGGCAGGTTACCGCACGGCAAGCGGTAGCAGCCAAGTCTAGGTCCAAGAGGCTTCTAAACAGTTTCTACCCCCAAGCCATAAGACTCCTGAATATCTAATCAAATGGCTACACAGACTATTCACACCCCCCCCCCCCCCTCTTTTACACCGCTGCTACTCTCTGTTGATATCATCTTTGAATAGTAATTTTAATAACTTTACCTTCAGGTACATATTACCTCAACTAACCGGTGCCCCTGCACATTGACTCTGTACTCCCTTTATATAGTCTTGCTATTGTTATTTTACTGCTGGTCTTTAATTACTTGTTACTTTTATCTCTTATTATTATCTGTATTTTTTTAAAACTGCATTGTTGGTTAGGGGCTCGTAAGTAAGCATTTCACTGTAAGGTCTACAACTGTTGTATTCAGCGCATGTGACTAATACAATTTGATTTGATTTGAAGAGAGGAAGGAGAAAACGAGATAGCTAAACTATGTGTTTGTGAGACTAATTCTGTGTTAGCAAATGCATTATGAACAACAGACAGTGTAAAAGAGAGGCGTGCTATGTTGTTGATACACGTATGTACTCTGACAACAGACAGTGTAAAGGAGAGGCGTGCTATGTTGTTGATAAACGTATGTACTCTGACAACAGACAGTGTAAAGGAGAGGCGTGCTATGTTGTTGATAAACGTATGTACTCTGACAACAGACAGTGTAAAGGAGAGGCGTGCTATGTTGTTGATAAACGTATGTACTCTGACAACAGACAGTGTAAAGGAGAGGCGTGCTATGTTGTTGATAAACGTATGTACTCTGACAACAGACAGTGTAAAGGAGAGGCGTGCTATGTTGTTGATACACGTATGTACTCTGACAACAGACAGTGTAAAGGAGAGGCGTGCTATGTTGTTGATAAACGTATGTACTCTGACAACAGACAGTGTAAAGGAGAGGCGTGCTATGTTGTTGATACACGTATGTACTCTGACAACAGACAGTGTAAAGGAGAGGCGTGCTATGTTGTTGATAAACGTATGTACTCTGACAACAGACAGTGTAAAGGAGAGGCGTGCTATGTTGTTGATAAACGTATGTACTCTGACAACAGACAGTGTAAAGGAGAGGCGTGCTATGTTGTTGATAAACGTATGTACTCTGACAACAGACAGTGTAAAGGAGAGGCGTGCTATGTTGTTGATAAACGTATGTACTCTGACAACAGACAGTGTAAAGGAGAGGCGTGCTATGTTGTTGATACACGTATGTACTCTGACAACAGACAGTGTAAAGGAGAGGCGTGCTATGTTGTTGATAAACGTATGTACTCTGACAACAGACAGTGTAAAGGAGAGGCGTGCTATGTTGTTGATAAACGTATGTACTCTGACAACAGACAGTGTAAAGGAGAGGCGTGCTATGTTGTTGATAAACGTATGTACTCTGACAACAGACAGTGTAAAGGAGAGGCGTGCTATGTTGTTGATACACGTATGTACTCTGACAACAGACAGTGTAAAGGAGAGGCGTGCTATGTTGTTGATAAACGTATGTACTCTGAAGGATTAAAAGGTTTACATTTCTCTCCTTAGAGTTCTGGCTGCTGTTGACCTGTCATTTCAATAGTTCTAAAAATGTAACTGCACATCAAATCACTGATTCTCTCTCATTGGTATTTTTCCTTTTCATTCTCTGATTCTGCTTCTTTGTTCCCTCCCGTTCTCCATATCTTCCTCTCCCCTCCCTTTCTCATTATAGTATGGGGCATGGTAACGAAGCGATGTACTGTGACAGAAGCACTGTACTGTGGGTCTATCAGTAATGACTTACGGCTTAGAAACACGCTACACACATTCAGGTCCTCATCACTGTTCCTCACCACTGTTCCTCACCACTGTTCACCATCACTGTTCCTCACCACTGTTCCTCACCACTGTTCCTCATCACTGTTCCTCACACCTGTTCATCATCTCTGTTCCTCACCACTGTTCATCATCTCTGTTCCTCACCACTGTCCATCATAATATAATAATAATAATATATGCCATTTAGCAGACGCTTTTATCCAAAGCGACTTACAGTCATGTGTGCATACATTCTACGTATGGGTGGTCCCGGGAATCGAACCCACTACCCTGGCGTTACAAGCGCCATGCTCTACCAACTGAGCTACAGAAGGACCACTGTTCCTCATCACTGTTCCTCATCTCTGTTCACCATCACTGTTCACCATCACTGTACCTCATAACTGTTCATCATCACTGTTCATCATCACTGTTCCTCACCACTGTTCCTCATCACTGTTCATCATCACTGTTCCTCACCACTGTTCCTCACCAGTGTTCCTCACCACTGTTCCTCACCACTGTTCACCATCACTGTTCCTCACCACTGTTCCTCACCACTGTTCACCATCACTGTTCCTCACCACTGTTCACCATCACTGTTCATCGCCACTGTTCATCATCACTGTTCATCATCACTGTTCGTCACCACTGTTCATCATCACTGTTCGTCACCACTGTTCATCATCACTGTTCATCATGACTGTTCTTTACCACTGTTCATCATCACTGTTCACCATCACTGTTCATCACCACTGTTCCTCACCACTGTTCACCATCACTGTTCCTCACCACTGTTCCTCACCACTGTTCATCATCACTGTTCCTCACCACTGTTCCTCACCACTGTTCATCATAACTGTTCCTCACCACTGTTCCTCACCACTGTTCCTCACCACTGTTCCTCACCACTGTTCACCATCACTGTTCATCGCCACTGTTCATCATCACTGTTCATCATCACTGTTCGTCACCACTGTTCATCATCACTGTTCGTCACCACTGTTCATCATCACTGTTCATCATGACTGTTCTTTACCACTGTTCATCATCACTGTTCACCATCACTGTTCATCACCACTGCTCCTCACCACTGTTCACCATCACTGTTCATCATCACTGTTCCTCACCACTGTTCATCATCACTGTTCCTCACCACTGTTCATCATCACTGTTCCTCACCACTGTTCATCATCACTGTTCATCACCACTGTTCCTCACCACTGTTCATCATCACTGTTCATCATCACTGTTCTTTACCACTGTTCATCATCACTGTTCACCATCACTGTTCATCACCACTGTTCCTCACCACTGTTCACCATCACTGTTCATCATCACTGTTCCTCACCACTGTTCATTATCACTGTTCCTCACCACTGTTCCTCACCACTGTTCCTCACCACTGTTCCTCATCACTGTTCCTCACCACTGTTCATCATCACTGTTCCTCACCACTGTTCATCACCACTGTTCCTCACCACTGTTCCTCACCACTGTTCACCATCACTGTTCCTCACCACTGTTCCTCACCACTGTTCATCATCACTGTTCCTCACCACTGTTCATCATCACTGTTCCTCACCACTGTTCCTCACCACTGTTCCTCATCACTGTTCATTATCACTGTTCCTCACCACTGTTCATCATCACTGTTCCTCACCAATGTTCATCATCTCTGTTCCTCACCACAATTCATCATCACTGTTCCTCACCACTGTTCATCATCACTGTTCCTCAACACTGTTCCTCACCACTGTTCATCATCACTGTTCCTCACCAATGTTCATCATCTCTGTTCCTCACCACTGTTCACCATCTCTGTTCATCACCACTGTTCCTCCTCACTGTTCATCATCACTGTTCCTCACCACTGTTCCTCATCACCGTTCATCACCACTGTTCATCATCACTGTTCCTCACCACTGTTCACCATCACTGTTCCTCATCACTGTTCCTCACCACTGTTCATCATCACTGTTCCTCACCACTGTTCCTCACCACTGTTCACCATCACTGTTCCTCACCACTGTTCCTCCTCACTGTTCATCATCACTGTTCCTCACCACTGTTCATCATCACTGTTCCTCACCACTGTTCCTCATCACCGTTCATCACCACTGTTCATCATCACTGTTCCTCACCACTGTTCACCATCACTGTTCCTCATCACTGTTCCTCACCACTGTTCATCATCACTGTTCCTCACCACTGTTCCTCACCACTGTTCACCATCACTGTTCCTCACCACTGTTCCTCATCACTGTTCATCATCACTGTTCCTCACCACTGTTCACCATCACTGTTCCTCATCACTGTTCCTCACCACTGTTCATCATCACTGTTCATCACCAGTGTTCCTCATTACTGTTCATCACCACTGTTCCTCACCACTGTTCCTCATCACTGTTCATCATCACTGTTCTTCACCACTGTTCACCATCACTGTTCATCATCACTGTTCCTCACCACTGTTCATCATCACTGTTCCTCACCACTGTTCATCATCACTGTTCCTCACCACTGTTCATCATCACTGTTCATCATCACTGTTCTTCACCACTGTTCATCATCACTGTTCCTCACCACTGTTCATCATCACTGTTCCTCAACACTGTTCCTCACCACTGTTCATCATCACTGTTCCTCACCAATGTTCATCATCTCTGTTCCTCACCACTGTTCACCATCTCTGTTCATCACCACTGTTCCTCCTCACTGTTCATCATCACTGTTCCTCACCACTGTTCCTCATCACCGTTCATCACCACTGTTCATCATCACTGTTCCTCACCACTGTTCACCATCACTGTTCCTCATCACTGTTCCTCACCACTGTTCATCATCACTGTTCCTCACCACTGTTCCTCACCACTGTTCACCATCACTGTTCCTCATCACTGTTCCTCCTCACTGTTCATCATCACTGTTCCTCACCACTGTTCATCATCACTGTTCCTCACCACTGTTCCTCATCACCGTTCATCACCACTGTTCATCATCACTGTTCCTCACCACTGTTCACCATCACTGTTCCTCATCACTGTTCCTCACCACTGTTCATCATCACTGTTCCTCACCACTGTTCCTCACCACTGTTCACAATCACTGTTCCTCACCACTGTTCCTCATCACTGTTCATCATCACTGTTCCTCACCACTGTTCACCATCACTGTTCCTCATCACTGTTCCTCACCACTGTTCATCATCACTGTTCATCACCACTGTTCCTCATTACTGTTCATCACCACTGTTCCTCACCACTGTTCCTCATCACTGTTCATCATCACTGTTCTTCACCACTGTTCACCATCACTGTTCATCATCACTGTTCCTCACCACTGTTCATCATCACTGTTCCTCACCACTGTTCATCATCACTGTTCCTCACCACTGTTCATCATCACTGTTCATCATCACTGTTCTTCACCACTGTTCACCATCACTGTTCATCATCACTGTTCCTCACCACTGTTCATCATCACTGTTCCTCACCACTGTTCATCATCACTGTTCACCATCACTGTTCATCATCACTGTTCCTCACCACTGTTCACCATCACTGTTCCTCACCACTGTTCATCATCACTGTTCATCATCACTGTTCCTCACCACTGTTCATCATCACTGTTCCTCACCACTGTTCACCATCACTGTTCCTCACCACTGTTCCTCACCACTGTTCATCATCACTGTTCATCATCACTGTTCCTCATCACTGTTCCTCACCACTGTTCCTCATCACTGTTCCTCACCACTGTTCATCACCACTGTTCCTCACCACTGTTCACCATCACTGTTCCTCACCACTGTTCATCATCACTGTTCCTCACCAATGTTCATCATCTCTGTTCCTCACCACAATTCATCATCACTGTTCCTCACCACTGTTCATCATCACTGTTCCTCAACACTGTTCCTCATCACTGTTCATCATCTCTGTTCCTCACCACTGTTCACCATCTCTGTTCATCACCACTGTTCCTCCTCACTGTTCATCATCACTGTTCCTCACCACTGTTCATCATCACTGTTCCTCACCACTGTTCCTCACCACTGTTCATCATCACTGTTCCTCACCACTGTTTCTCACCACTGTTCATCATCACTGTTCCTCACCACTGTTCACCATCACTGTTCCTCACCACTGTTCCTCACCACTGTTCATCATCACTGTTAATCATCACTGTTCCTCACCACTGTTCATCATCACTGTTCCTCACCACTGTTCACCATCACTGTTCCTCACCACTGTTCCTCACCACTGTTCATCATCACTGTTCCTCATCACTGTTCCTCACCACTGTTCATCATCACTGTTCCTCACCACTGTTTCTCACCACTGTTCATCATCACTGTTCCTCACCACTGTTCATCATCACTGTTCCTCACCACTGTTCCTCACCACTGTTCATCATCACTGTTAATCATCACTGTTCCTCACCACTGTTCATCATCACTGTTCCTCACCACTGTTCACCATCACTGTTCCTCACCACTGTTCCTCACCACTGTTCATCATCACTGTTCCTCATCACTGTTCCTCACCACTGTTCCTCACCACTGTTCCTCACCACTGTTCATCACCACTGTTCCTCACCACTGTTCCTCACCACTGTTCACCATCACTGTTCCTCACCACTGTTCACCATCACTGTTCCTCGCCACTGTTCCTCATCACTGTTCCTCACCACTGTTCCTCATCACTGTTCACCATCTCTGTTCATCACCACTGTTCCTCATCACTGTTCATCATCTCTGTTCCTCACCACAGTTCATCATCACTGTTCCTCACGACTGTTCATCATCACTGTTCCTCACCACTGTCCATCACCACTGTTCCTCATCACTGTTCCTGACCACTGTTCATCATCACTGTTCACCATCATTGTTCCTCACCACTGTTCACCATCACTGTTCCTCACCACTGTTCCTCATCACTGTTCACCATCTCTGTTCATCACCACTGTTCCTCATCACTGTTCATCATCTCTGTTCCTCACCACAGTTCATCATCACTGTTCCTCACGACTGTTCATCATCACTGTTCCTCACCACTGTTCATCACCACTGTTCCTCATCACTGTTCCTGACCACTGTTCATCATCACTGTTCCTCATCACTGTTCCTCACCACTGTTCATCATCACTGTTCATCATCACCGTTCCTCACCACTGTTCCTCATCACTGTTCCTCACCACTGTTCCTCACCACTGTTCATCACTACTGTTCATCATCACTGTTCATCACCACTGTTCCTCACCACTGTTCCTCACCACTGTTCCTCACCACTGTTCATCATCACTGTTCCTCACCACTGTTCATCATCACTGTTCATCACCACTGTTCATCATCACTGTTCATCACCACTGTTCCTCACCACTGTTCATCACCACTGTTCATCATCACTGTTCATCATCACTGTTCCTCACCACTGTTCATCATCACTGTTCCTCACCACTGTTCATCATCACTGTTCATCATCACTGTTCCTCACCACTGTTCATCATCACTGTTCATCACCACTGTTCATCATCACTGTTCATCATCACTGTTCCTCACCACTGTTCATCACCACTGTTCCTCACCACTGTTTCTCACCACTGTTCACCATCACTGTTCCTCACCACTGTTCCTCACCACTGTTCCTCACCACTGTTCATCATCACTGTTCCTCACCACTGTTCACCATCACTGTTCATCACCACTGTTCCTCATTACTGTTCCTCATCACTGTTCCTCATCACTGTTCATCATCACTGTTCATCACCACTGTTCCTCATCACTGTTCCTGACCACTGTTCACCATCACTGTTCCTCATCACTGTTCATCACCACTGTTCATCATCACTGTTCCTCATCACTGTTCCTCATCACTGTTCCTCACCACTGTTCATCATCACTGTTCCTCATTACTGTTCATCACCATTGTTCCTCATCACTGTTCCTCATCACTGTTCATCATCACTGTTCATCACCACTGTTCCTCATCACTGTTCCTCATCACTGTTCATCATCACTGTTCACCATCACTGTTCCTGACCACTGTTCCTCATCACTGTTCCTCAACACTGTTCCTCATCACTGTTCCTCACCACTGTTCCTCACCACTGTTCACCATCACTGTTCCTCACCACTGTTCCTCACCACTGTTCCTCACCACTGTTCATCATCACTGTTCCTCACCACTGTTCACCATCCCTGTTCCTCACCACTGTTCCTCATCACTGTTCATCATCACTGTTCCTCACCAATGTTCATCATCTCTGTTCCTCACGACAGTTCATCATCACTGATCCTGACCACTGTTCATCATCACTGTTCCTCTCGACAGTTCATCATCACTGTTCCTGACCACTGTTCACCATCACGGTTCCTCATCACTGTTCATCACCACTGTTCATCATCACTGCTCCTCACCACTGTTCACCATCACTGTTCCTCATCACTGTTCATCATCACTGTTCCTCATCACTGTTCCTCATCACTGTTCCTCACCACTGTTCATCACCACTGTTCATCATCACTGCTCCTCACCACTGTTCACCATCACTGTTCCTCATCACTGTTCATCATCACTGTTCTTCACCACTGTTCCTCACCACTGTTCATCATCACTGTTCTTCACCACTGTTCCTCACCACTGTTCCTCACCACTGTTCATCACCACTGTTCCTCACCATCACTGTCCATCACCACTGTTCATCATCACTGCTCCTCACCACTGTTCACCATCACTGTTCCTCATCACTGTTCATCATCACTGTTCCTCATCACTGTTCCTCATCACTGTTCATCATCACTGTTCATCACCACTGTTCCTCATCACTGTTCCTGACCACTGTTCCTCATCACTGTTCCTCATCACTGTTCCTCATCACTGTTCCTGACCACTGTTCCTGACCACTGTTCATCATCACTGTTCCTCATCACTGTTCCTCAACACTGTTCCTCATCACTGTTCCTCACCACTGTTCCTCACCACTGTTCACCATCACTGTTCCTCACCACTGTTCCTCACCACTGTTCCTCACCACTGTTCCTCACCACTGTTCATCACCACTGTTCCTCACCACTGTTCCTCATCACTGTTCATCATCACTGTTCCTCACCACTGTTCCTCACCACTGTTCACCATCACTGTTCCTCACCACTGTTCCTCATCACTGTTCCTCATCACTGTTCATCACCACTGTTCATCATCACTGCTCCTCACCACTGTTCACCATCACTGTTCCTCATCACTGTTCATCATCACTGTTCCTCATCACTGTTCCTCACCACTGTTCATCATCACTGTTCTTCACCACTGTTCCTCACCACTGTTCATCACCACTGTTCATCACCACTGTTCCTCATCACTGTTCATCATCACTGTTCATCATCACTGTTCCTCACCACTGTTCCTCACCACTGTTCCTCATCACTGTTCCTCACCACTGTTCCTCATCACTGTTCCTCACCACTGTTCCTCACAATCACTATTCCTCATCACTGTTCCTCACCACTGTTCCTCATCACTGTTCCTCACCACTGTTCATCACCACTGTTCCTCACCACTGTTCCTCACCACTGTTCACCATCACTGTTCCTCACCACTGTTCCTCATCACTGTTCATCATCACTGTTCATCACCACTGTTCCTCATCACTGTTCCTGACCACTGTTCATCATCACTGCTCCTCAACACTGTTCCTCATCACTGTTCCTCACCACTGTTCATCATCACTGTTCATCATCACTGTTCCTCACCACTGTTCCTCATCACTGTTCCTCATCACTGTTCATCACCACTGTTCCTCACCACTGTTCCTCACCACTGTTCATCATCACTGTTCCTCACCACTGTTCATCATCACTGTTCATCATCACTGTTCATCACCACTGTTCTTCACCACTGTTCATCATCACTGTTCCTCACCACTGTACATCATCATTGTTCATCACCACTGTTCCTCACCACTGTTCATCACCACTGTTCCTCACCACCTTTCCTCACCACTGTTCCTCATCACTGTCGGCTCAGGGATAATTACTGACAGCTACTGAGATGAGGTTCAGTCAGAGGGAGGGCTCTGAGCACTGATATCTCCAGGTACAAAAGTTCACCGTTGCTCAACAGCCTTTGATCTACTGAAACATCTGGTGGCTCCCCCGCGGTGCACCAGAGTTCAAAGTTCAAGTTCAAAAGCTTTATCGTTAGGGTAAAACAGGGAATTGGTATTCATCTTTAGTTTCACAGGATTGGTCACAAACACATTGGGAATACGCTATTCGAATATGAAAGTGACCAGAGTTAAAGTTAAGCCCTATTCACAACTCAGACAGAGACGGTTTGGAATCAACTAGGTTCTAATGTGGCCATGCTGAAGGAAAACAAAGATGTGAAGAGAAAAACAGTTCAACAAGGGCTTTCTTCTCTCTCTGGCTGCATTCCAAACACTTAAAAGACACACCCTCTCCCCTCAGCCCTCAAATGAAGTGGACAATTCTGATGACGTATCATGACGTCTGATGAGTTGACACTCACAGGGCAAGGGGCGAGGGAATAATGAATTCATTTTAAATGGTCCGCTCACGCCTGGAAATGTGTCACTCGTTCGTCCCACTGTCGTGTTGTCAGTCATCATGGAACCACCGCTAGCTGTTGTGTGTGCTTTATATGCGCTACAGTTCATTCTGATTGCATTTCATATCTTGGCTAGAAGAGATCGACTGCAAGCCATCCGACTATATCAGGTAAATCGAAAATTACAACGTATAAGTGTGATGTCAGAGAAAGTTGTATGCGCAGGCTACAGTAAGGTTTCCAAAAGCTAACCAAACAAAAACATCATTACTTTTATGATACGTGTTTGAGGCATCATGTGCATTAGTAGCACAATTTCTAACTCATTTACATTTGTTTTTACTTACACTGGTTTAAAGTTTTGGCCAACTTTTTTTTAGCTGATGTACAATCATCACAAATTGAATTACGGGGCGTTTCAGGCTCCGGAGTGATAAAAGGGTGTGTCTTTTATGCATTTGAAACGCAGCATCTGTAGTGCAGAGGGAAGGGGAAGGGAGGGGTCAGGGGAAGGGAGTGGCCAGGGGGAAGGGAGTGGCCAGGGGGAAGGGAGGGGGCTAAGCCCTGTGTCCACAGGGGGTTGGAGGACGGCATCCCTGACACCGTGAGAGTGGGAGTCTGTTTGGATTACATCACATGCATCTTTCAGAGCCATTACCGCACAAGGGGGCTGCGCCTCACATCACAGCACATCATAGGACAGGCACTGGATTAAATAAAGAAAAGGAGAGAGAAAGAGGAGAAGGAAAGAGATGGATGGAAGGAAGAAGAGGAGAGGGAGGAGGAGAGATGTAGAGCGCAGAGGTGGAGACCAATTTATTATGGTTCCTTATTCCACTCTGGGAGAGAGCATGAGGCGGATGTGTGAAATATTCAGAGAGGGACCAAAAACATCTCGCAGTGACGCAACGCTGCAGTGTTGGGAGAACACACACACAGGCTGATGTTTTGTTACCCCTTTCTTCCACCCTCCTCTACTTCTTTCCCTTCTTTCTTTATTCTTCCTCTCAGAGAACCCTCTCAACCTCGTCACCTCATAATCACACTCTACCTCCTGCCTTCATCGTTCTCTTCTTCCCTCTCTCAAAGGACCTTCTCACCCCCTGTTACCCTATAATCAAACTCTACCTTCATCCTTCATTTCTCCCTATTTGTGACTTTCCACTCCCACTCTCATGAGACCCTCCTCCCCGAATGCCCCGGGGCAGCCAGAGGGAGGGGGTAACCCGGGGTAACCAGGAGGTGCCATGACGGTGAGGAGTCTGGGGGTTCACATAATGGATTACTTCCTTTAGGACTGATTAACTGTATGTATCCCTGGGCCATAGGTCGTTAATAGGAGCCCTCCCGGGGAACAGAGGGAGGGAGGGAGGGAGGGAGGGAGGGAGGGAGGGAGGGAGGGAGGGAGAGGGAGGGAGAGAGAGAGAGAGAGAGAGAGAGAGAGAGAGAGAGAGAGAGAGAGAGAGAGAGAGAGGTCTGAGAGAACAAACAGTAAAGGTAACACTTAAAGGCTGAATGTGTAATGTGTTTGTACGCAATTTAAAAGTCAGATTTCAAAATTGTGCCCTGAATGATGTTGTATTACCTTTTCAGATATACAGGCCTGTTAAATTACATGCATACAGTACCTCCCTCCCTGGTCTAACAACCTTGGTCTGGCTGATCACACACAAACACACACACCGCCTTGAGCTAGGCCCCTCAGATGATGAATCATGCCAATGGTGTGCTGTTATTGTTGGGGTGGTAGAAGAGTTGCCCGCTGTGGCTACTCTCAGTATTCTCCTTGCCAGTACGTGTGTGTGAGGGAGAGAGGCGGCATGTTTGTGTGTGTGTATGGCCTTGTGATAAATGAACAGATGCCCAATGCATCCACTACAACTGTGTACTATAAACAGACATATTTGATACACATTCACACACACATGAACTGAAACACATGCTAACACAGACCCCACCAACATCCCCACCATCCCACATGCTAATCTCTCATTCCATTCGTTAGCCTGAGTTAAAGGTAGACTAGCGATATGACGTAGATGCAGAAAGTAAACAGGATAGTGGGTCAATTTTAGCTCACGTTGACACGTGAGGCTCAACCTCTCAGCAGTTTTGGCCCTGTGGCTACCAACGCTGTATCAGCGTGACGTGAACCTGTGCACATGTGCAGATACTGTGAGAGAGCGAAGTGTTGCATCTCGCTCATTGCAAAATCTCTGGCGCTGCTCTTGGCAACGTCATTTCACTGAGTCTACCTTTAAACTACACTGAAGGCAGGACAGAAATAATATTCTTAGTGGTTTATCAATCTCTCTGGCCTGGTATTGGTTAGGTGTCCTTATATAACGCAGCAGGCTCCACTAAAGTCTGTCGCATCCTGAGCAGGACTGTGTTACACTGCCTGACACTTTAAACCACCTGCCCTCCCCAGGCCCCCTAATCACTGGACCGCACCATACATTTCACCAACGAGCTGCTATTGAAAACAGACTGGGGCTGGACCAGGCAGAGGGAGGGAGAGGATGGAGAGAGAAGGATAGGGAACGAATGCAAAAGAATGAGTGAGAATGAGAGCGAGAAAGAGAGAGAAAGTGTGTGTGAGTGATCGTGTAAGAGGGGAGAGGAGGGCTAAGTGATAGATAATTCAATGTGCCTGTAGGAGATATAGATGGGGTGGGAAAGGAAGCACACATCTCATCTCATGTGACATACATAACATGCAGACTGTAACTGCTACCCTGGGAGTCAGATCTCACAACAGAGAATATGACCAATGTACTGTTCTTCAAATTCTGCACAACTCAACTGATGCCTACCTACCCCCATTCTGTCCATATATTTCACTGATTATTGCGATACCATATTGTAAAACACACAAACACACACACACGCGGACGTCAATGGTGCTCCTCACGCGTCCCAGACAAATGGATGTGGGGATAAATTAAAATTCGACAGTGAAAGAAAGAGAAAAATGCCCCTCTCCCACTCCATTGATCCTCCTTTAGGTAATGAGCCTGGTGTGGAGAGCTCTGACCTCATCCACCCTACTGCCGTAATTAATAGGAAAAACACTCCCACAATCTCACAATAATGTTACAGCAATGTCATAGCAACATAACAAAATCATGTTCTCACAACCTGAGAACAACAACAAGGCAACACTACTGTATGTCAACATAACACCCTATAATGCAGAGGAATCATCCTCACAATCTGAAACTATCAGCAGGTGCTTAATCTGTGAAATTAAGGTATCCATTAATCCCCCTTTCTGATGGCTAACCTTTGACCCTGGGAGAGCAGTGATGCGTGAAACGCAACCTGATTGGCTGGCCTCGTCAGGCCCGATTAGCACTGAGGAAATGAATGCAGGAGAGAAAGGGGAAGAGTGAGGAAGTCAAGGAGATGGAGAGAAAACTATCTGGTCTAAGGGTGACTTTTGACCTCTGGGAATGACAGACAGCCACTGTTCTGTTCCCCCATGGTGACCCCAGATAGCAGACTCTTTGATTGGTCGACTCAGCAGACGGCCACCTAATGATTGTTTCTCTTTTTGGGGAAAGGAAGAAAATGCCAAACCAATTAA
>NC_068438.1:15814206-15844206 GCF_023373465.1 Oncorhynchus keta | reverse complement strand
AGCTCAGTCTCTCGAATGATCTGGCAGTGAGAGCAGCTCAGTCTCTCAAATGATCTGGCAGTGAGAGCAGCTCAGTCTCTCTAATGATCTGGCAGTGAGAACAGCTCAGTCTCTATAATGATCTGGCAGTGAGAGCAGCTCACTCTCTCTAATGATCTGGCAGTGAGAACAGCTCAGTCTCTCTAATGATCTGGCAGTGATAGCAGCTCCGTCTCTCGAATGATCAGGCAGTCAGAACAGCTCAGTCTCTCGAATGATCTGGCAGTGAGCACAGCTCAGTCTCTCAGTCTCTCTAATGATCTGGCAGTGAGAGCAGCTCAGTCTCTCAGTCACTCTAATGATCTGGCAGTGGGAACAGCTCAGTCTCTCAGTCTCTCTAATGATCTGGCAGTGGGAACAGCTCAGTCTCTATAATGATCTGGCAGTGAGAGCAGCTCAGTCTCTCTAATGATCTGGCAGTGAGAGCAGCTCAGTCTCTCAAATGATCTGGCAGTGAGAGCAGCTCAGTCTCTCTAATGATCTGGCAGTGAGAACAGCTCAGTCTCTCTAATGATCTGGCAGTGAGAACAGCTAAGTCTATCAGGCTCTCTAATGATCTGGCAGTGAGAACAGCTCATTCTCTCGAATGATCTGGCAGTGAGAGTAGCTCAGTCTCTCGAATGATCTGGCAGGGAGAGCAGCTCAGTCTCTCTAATGATCTGGCAGTGAGAACAGCTCAGTCTCTCTAATTATCTGGCAGTGATAGCAGCTCAGTCTCTCGAATGATCTGGCAGTGAGAACAGCTCAGTCTCTCTAATGATCTGGCAGTGAGAACAGCTCAGTCTCTCAGTCTCTCTAATGATCTGGCAGTGAGAACAGCTCAGTCTCTCGAATGATCTGGCAGTGAGAGCAGCTCAGTCTCTCAAATGATCTGGCAGTGAGAGCAGCTCAGTCTCTCTAATGATCTGGCAGTGAGAGCAGCTCAGTCTCTCTAATGATCTGGCAGTGAGAGCAGCTCAGTCTCTCAAATGATCTGGCAGTGAGAACAGCTCAGTCTCTCTAATGATCTGGCAGTGATAGCAGCTCAGTCTCTCGAATGATCAGGCAGTGAGAACAGCTCAGTCTCTCGAATGATCTGGCAGTGACAACAGCTCAGTCTCTCAAATGATCTGGCAGGGAGAGCAGCTCAGTCTCTCTAATGATCTGGCAGTGAGAGCAGTTCAGTCTCTCGAATGATCTGTCAGTGAGAGCAGCTCAGTCTCTCTAATGATCTGGCAGTGAGAGCAGCTCAGTCTCTAATGATCTGGCAGTGAGAACAGCTCAGTCTCTCAGGCTCTCTAATGATCTGACAGTGAGAACAGCCCAGTCTCTCGAATGATCTGGCAGTGATAGCAGCTCAGTCTCTCGAATGATCTGGCAGTGAGAACAGCTCAGTCTCTCAATGATCTGGCAGTGAGAACAGCTCAGTCTCTCAATGATCTGGCAGTGAGAGCAGCTCAGTCTCTGTAATGATCTGGCAGTGATAGCAGCTCAGTCTCTTGACTGATCTGGCAGTGAGAACAGCTCAGTCTCTCTAATGATCTGGCAGTGATAGCAGCTCAGTCTCTCTAATGATCTGGCAGTGAGAACAGCTCAGTCTCTCAGTCTCTCTAATGATCTGGCAGTGAGAACAGCTCAGTCTCTCGAATGATCTGGCAGTGAGTGCAGCTCAGTCTCTCTAATGATCTGGCAGTGAGAACAGCTCAGTCTCTCGAATGATCTGGCAGTGAGAGCAGCTCAGTCTCTCTAATGATCTGGCAGTGAGAGCAGCTCAATCTCTCTAATGATCTGGCAGTGAGAGCAGTTCAGTCTCTCGAATGATCTGTCAGTGAGAGAAGCTCAGTCTCTCTAATGATCTGGCAGTGAGAGCAGCCCAGTCTCTCGAATGATCTAGCAGTGAGAACAGCTCAGTCTCTCAGGCTCTCTAATGATCTGGCAGTGAGAACAGCCCAGTCTCTCGAATGATCTGGCAGTGATAGCAGCTCAGTCTCTCGAATGATCTGGCAGTGAGAACAGCTCAGTCTCTCTAATGATCTGGCAGTGAGAACAGCTCAGTCTCTCTAATGATCTGGCAGTGATAGCAGCTCAGTCTCTCGACTGATCTGGCAGTGAGAACAGCTCAGTCTCTCTAATGATCTGGCAGTGATAGCAGCTCAGTCTCTCTAATGATCTGGCAGTGAGAACAGCTCAGTCTCTCAGTCTCTCTAATGATCTGGCAGTGAGAACAGCTCAGTCTCTCAAATGATCTGGCAGTGAGAGCAGCTCACTCTCTCTAATGATCAGGCAGTGAGAACAGCTCAGTCTCTCGAATGATCTGGCAGTGAGAACAGCTCAGTCTCTCAAATGATCTGGCAGTGATAGCAGCTCAGTCTCTCTAATGATCTGGCAGTGAGAACAGCTCAGTCTCTCAGTCTCTCTAATGATCTGGCAGTGAGAACAGCTCAGTCTCTCTAATGATCTGGCAGTGATAGCAGCTCAGTCTCTCGAATGATCAGGCAGTGAGAACAGCTCAGTCTCTCGAATGATCTGGCAGTGAGAACAGCTCAGTCTCTCAGGCTCTCTAATGATCTGGCAGTGAGAACAGCTCAGTCTCTCTAATGATCTGGCAGTGATAGCAGCTCAGTCTCTCGAATGATCAGGCAGTGAGAACAGCTCAGTCTCTCGAATGATCTGGCAGTGAGAACAGCTCAGTCTCTCAGGCTCTCTAATGATCTGGCAGTGAGAACAGCTCAGTCTCTCGAATGATCTGGCATGGAGAGCAGCTCAGTCTCTCGAATGATCTGTCAGTGAGAGCAGCTCAGTCTGTCTAATGATCTGGCAGTGAGAGCAGCCCAGTCTCTCGAATGATCTGGCAGTGATAGCAGCTCAGTCTCTCAAATGATCTGGCAGTGAGTACACCTCAGTCTTTCTAATGATCTGGCAGTGAGAACAGCTCAGTCTCTCTAATGATCCGGCAGTGATAGCAGCTCAGTCTCTCTAATGATCTGGCAGTGAGAGCAGCCCAGTCTCTCGAATGATCTGGCAGTGATAGCAGCTCAGTCTCTCGAATGATCTGGCAGTGAGAACAGCTCAGTCTCTCTAATGATCTGGCAGTGAGAACAGCTCAGTCTCTCTAATGATCTGGCAGTGATAGCAGCTCAGTCTCTCGAATGATCTGGCAGTGAGAACAGCTCAGTCTCTCTAATGATCTGGCAGTGAGAACAGCTCAGTCTCTCTAATGATCTGGCAGTGAGAACAGCTCAGTCTCTCAGTCTCTCTAATGATCTGGCAGTGAGAACAGCTCAGTCTCTCAAATGATCTGGCAGTGAGAGCAGCTCACTCTCTCTAATGATCTGGCAGTGAGAACAGCTCAGTCTCTCGAATGATCTGGCAGTGAGAACAGCTCAGTCTCTCAAATGATCTGGCAGTGATAGCAGCTCAGTCTCTCTAATGATCTGGCAGTGAGAGCAGCTCAGTCTCTCTAATGATCTGGCAGTGAGAACAGCTCAGTCTCTCTAATGATCTGGCAGTGAGAGCTCAGTCAATGATCAGGCAGTGAGAACAGCTCTCTCTCGAATGATCTGGCAGTGAGAACAGCTCAGTCTCTCAGGCTCTCTAATGATCTGGCAGTGAGAACAGCTCAGTCTCTCGAATGATCTGGCAGTGAGAACAGCTCAGTCTCTCGAATGATCTGGCAGTGATAGCAGCTCAGTCTCTGATCAGTGAGAACAGCTCAGTCTCTCGAATGATCTGGCAGTGAGAACAGCTCAGTCTCTCTCTCTCTAATGATCTGGCAGTGAGAACAGCTCAGTCTCTCTAATGATCTGGCAGTGATAGCAGCTCAGTCTCTCTAATGATCTGGCAGTGAGAACAGCTCAGTCTTTCTAATGATCTGGCAGTGAGAACAGCTCAGTCTCTCAGGCTCTCGAATGATCTGGCAGTGAGAACAGCTCAGTCTCTCAGGCTCTCTCTAATGATCTGGCAGTGAGAACAGCTCAGTCTCTCGAATGATCTGGCAGTGAACAGCTCAGTCTCTCGAATGATCTGGCAGTGAGAGCAGCTCAGTCTGTCTAATGATCTGGCAGTGAGAGCAGCTCAGTCTCTCGAATGATCTGGCAGTGATAGCAGCTCAGTCTCTCAAATGATCTGGCAGTGAGTACACTCAGTCTCTCTAATGATCTGGCAGTGAGAACAGCTCAGTCTCTCTCTCTCTAATGATCTGGCAGTGATAGCAGCTCAGTCTCTCTAATGATCTGGCAGTGAGAGCAGCCCAGTCTCTCGAATGATCTGGCAGTGATAGCAGCTCAGTCTCTCGAATGATCTGGCAGTGAGAACAGCTCAGTCTCTATAATGATCTGGCAGTGAGAACAGCTCAGTCTCTCTAATGATCTGGCAGTGATAGCAGCTCAGTCTCTCGACTGATCTGGCAGTGAGAACAGCTCAGTCTCTCTAATGATCTGGCAGTGAGAACAGCTCAGTCTCTCTAATGATCTGGCAGTGATAACAGCTCAATCTCTCTAATGATCTGGCTGTGATAGCAGCTCAGTCTCTCTAATGATCTGGCAGTGAGGATAGCTCAGTCTCTCAAATGATCTGGCAGTGAGAACAGCTCAGTCTCTCAGTCTCTCTAATGATCTGGCACTGAGAACAGCTCAGTCTCTCGAATGATCTGGCAGTGAGAACAGCTCAGTCTCTCTAATGATCTGGCAGTGAGAGCAGCTCAGTCTCTCGAATGATCTGGCAGTGAGAACAGCTCAATCTCTCTCATGATGTGGTAGTGAGAACAGCTCAGTCTCTCAAATGATCTGGCAGTGAGAACAGCTCAGTCTCTGTAATTATCTGGCAGTTTGAACAGCTCAGTCTCTCAATGATCTGGCAGTGAGAACAGCAGTCTCTCAGTCTCTCTAATGATCTGGCAGTGAGAACAGCTCAGTCTCTCTAATGATCTGGCAGTGAGAACAGCTCAGTCTCTATAATGATCTGGCAGTGAGAGCAGCTCAGTCTCTCAAATGATCTGGCAGTGAGAGCAGCTCAGTCTCTCTAATGATCTGGCAGTGAGAACAGCTCAGTCTCTCTAATGATCTGGCAGTGAGAGCAGCTCAGTCTCTCGAATGATCTGGCAGTGAGAACAGCTCAGTCTCTCTAATGATCTGGCAGTGAGAACAGCTCAGTCTCTCAAATGATCTGGCAGTGAGAACAGCTCAGTCTCTCAGTCTCTCTAATGATCTGGCAGTGAGAACAGCTCAGTCTCTCTAATTATCTGGCAGTTTGAACAGCTCAGTCTCTCGAATTATCTGGCAGTGATAGCAGCTCAGTCTCTCTAATGATCTGGCAGTGAGGACAGCTCAGTCTTTTCTAATGATCTGGCAGTGAGAACAGCTCAGTCTCTCTGATGATGTGGTAGTGAGAACAGCTCAGTCTCTCAGTCTCTCTAATGATCTGGCAGTGAGAACAGCTCAGTCTCTCTAATTATCTGGCAGTTTGAACAGCTCAGTCTCTCAAATGATCTGGCAGTGAGAACAGCTCAGTCACTCAGTCTCTCTAATGATCTGGCAGTGAGAACAGCTCGGTCTCTCTAATGATCTGGCAGTGATAACAGCTCAGTCTCTATAATGATCTGGCAGTGAGAGCAGCTCAGTCTCTCAGTCTCTTTAATGATCTGGCAGTGAGAGCAGCTCAGTCTCTCAGTCTCTATAATGATCTGGCAGTGAGAGCAGCTCAGCTCAGTCTCTCTAATGATCTGGCAGTGAGAGCAGCTCAGTCTCTCTAATGATCTGGCAGTGAGAACAGCTCAGTCTCTCAGTCTCTCTAATGATCTGGCAGTGAGAACAGCTCAGTCTCTCGAATGATCTGGCAGTGAGTGCAGCTCAGTCTCTCTAATGATCTGGCAGTGAGAATAGCTCAGTCTCTCAGTCTCTCTAATGATCTGGCAGTGAGAACAGCTCAGTCTCTTGAATGATCTGGCAGTGAGAGCAGCTCAGTCTCTCGAATGATCTGGCAGTGAGAGCAGCTCAGTCTCTCTAATGATCTGGCAGTGAGAGCAGCCCAGTCTCTCGAATGATCTGGCAGTGATAGCAGCTCAGTCTCTCAAATGATCTGGCAGTGAGAGCAGCTCACTCTCTCTAATGATCTGGCAGTGAGAACAGCTCAGTCTCTCGAATTATCTGGCAGTGAGAACAGCTAAGTCTCTCAGGCTCTTTAATGATCTGGCAGTGAGAACAGCTCAGTCTCTCGAATGATCTGGCAGTGAGAGCAGCTCAGTCTCTCGAATGATCTGGCAGGGAGAGCAGCTCAGTCTCTCTAATGATCTGTCAGTGAGAGCAGCTAAGTCTCTCGAATGATCTGTCAGTGAGAGCAGCTCAGTCTCTCTAATGATCTGGCAGTGAGAGCAGCCCAGTCTCTCGAATGATCTGGCAGTGATAGCAGCTCAGTCTCTCAAATGATCTGGCAGTGAGTACACCTCAGTCTCTCTAATGATCTGGCAGTGAGAACAGCTCAGTCTCTCTAATGATCCGGCAGTGATAGCAGCTCAGTCTCTCTAATGATCTGGCAGTGAGAGCAGCCCAGTCTCTCGAATGATCTGGCAGTGATAGCAGCTCAGTCTCTCGAATGATCTGGCAGTGAGAACAGCTCAGTCTCTATAATGATCTGGCAGTGAGAACAGCTCAGTCTCTCTAATGATCTGGCAGTGATAGCAGCTCAGTCTCTCGACTGATCTGGCAGTGAGAACAGCTCAGTCTCTCGAATGATCTGGCAGTGAGAGCAGCTCAGTCTCTCGAATGATCTGGCAGGGAGAGCAGCTCAGTCTCTCTAATGATCTGGCAGTGAGAGCAGCTCAGTCTCTCGAATGATCTGTCAGTGAGAGCAGCTCAGTCTCTCTAATGATCTGGCAGTGAGAGCAGCCCAGTCTCTCGAATGATCTGGCAGTGATAGCAGCTCAGTCTCTCAAATGATCTGGCAGTGAGTACACCTCAGTCTCTCTAATGATCTGGCAGTGAGAACAGCTCAGTCTCTCTAATGATCCGGCAGTGATAGCAACTCAGTCTCTCTAATGATCTGGCAGTGAGAGCAGCCCAGTCTCTCGAATGATCTGGCAGTGATAGCAGCTCAGTCTCTCGAATGATCTGGCAGTGAGAACAGCTCAGTCTCTATAATGATCTGGCAGTGAGAACAGCTCAGTCTCTCTAATGATGTGGCAGTGAGAACAGCTCAGTCTCTCAAATGATCTGGCAGTGAGAACAGCTCAGTCTCTCAGTCTCTCTAATGATCTGGCAGTTTGAACAGCTCAGTCTCTGTAATTATCTGGCAGTTTGAACAGCTCAGTCTCTCAAATGATCTGGCAGTGAGAACCGCTCAGTCTCTCAGTCTCTCGAATGATCTGGCAGTGAGAACAGCTCGGTCTCTCTAATGATCTGGCAGTGATAACAGCTCAGTCTCTATAATGATCTGGCAGTGAGAGCAGCTCAGTCTCTCAGTCTCTCTAATGATCTGGTAGCGAGAGCAGCTCAGTCTCTCAGTCTCTCTAATTATCTGGCAGTGAGAGCAGCTCAATCTCTCAGTCTCACTCATGATCTGGCAGTGAGAACAGCTCAGTCTCTCTAATGATCTGGCAGTGAGAGCAGCTCAATCTCTCAGTCTCTCTAATGATCTGGCAGTGAGAACAGCTCAGTCTCTCTAATGATCTGGCAGTGAGAGCAGCTCAGTCTCTCGAATGATCTGGCAGTGAGAACAGCTCAGTCTCTCTCATGATGTGGTAGTGAGAACAGCTCAGTCTCTCAAATGATCTGGCAGTGAGAACAGCTCAGTCTCTCAGTCTCTCTAATGATCTGGCAGTGAGAACAGCTCAGTCTCTCTAATTATCTGGCAGTTTGAACAGCTCAGTCTCTCGAATTATCTGGCAGTGATAGCAGCTCAGTCTCTCAGTCTCTCTAATGATCTGGCAGTGAGAACAGCTCAGTCTCTCTAATGATCTGGCAGTGAGAACAGCTCAGTCTCTCTGATGATCTGGTAGTGAGAACAGCTCAGCTCTCAGTCTCTCTAATGATCTGGCAGTGAGAACAGCTCAGTCTCTCTAATGATCTGGCAGTGAGAGCAGCTCAGTCTCAAATGATCTGGCAGTCTAATGATCTGGCAGTGAGAACAGCTCAGTCTCTCGAATGATCTGGCAGTGAGAACAGCTCAGTCTCTCTAATGATCTGGCAGTGAGAACAGCTCAGTCTCTCTAAATGATCTGGCAGTGAGAACAGCTCAGTCTCTCTAATGATCTGGCAGTGAGAGCAGCTCAGTCTCTCAAATGATCTGGCAGTGAGAGCAGCTCAGTCTCTCTAATGATCTGGCAGTGAGAGCAGCTCAGTCTCTCGAATGATCTGGCAGTGATAGCAGCTCAGTCTCTCAAATGATCTGGCAGTGAGAACAGCTCAGTCTCTCTAATGATCTGGCAGTGAGAACAGCTCAGTCTCTCTAATGATCTGGCAGTGAGTAGCAGCTCAGTCTCTCTAATGATCTGGCAGTGAGAACAGCTCAGTCTCTCAGTCTCTCTAATGATCTGGCAGTGAGAACAGCTCTGGCAGTCTCTCTAATGATCTGGCAGTGAGAACAGCTCAGTCTCTCTAATGATCTGGCAGTGAGAGCAGCTCAGTCTCTCTAATGATCTGGCAGTGAGAACAGCTCAGTCTCTCAATGATCTGGCAGTGAGAGCAGCTCAGTCTCTCAAATGATCTGGCAGTGAGAGCAGCTCAGTCTCTCTAATGATCTGGCAGTGAGAACAGCTCAGTCTCTCGAATGATCTGGCAGTGAGAGCAGCTCAGTCTCTCTAATGATCTGGCAGTGAGAGCAGCTCAGTCTCTCGAATGATCTGGCAGTGAGAGCAGCTCAGTCTCTCAAATGATCTGGCAGTGAGAACAGCTCAGTCTCTCTAATGATCTGGCAGTGAGAGCAGCTCAGTCTCTCTAATGATCTGGCAGTGAGAGCAGCTCAGTCTCTCAAATGATCTGGCAGTGAGAGCAGCTCAGTCTCTCTAATGATCTGGCAGTGAGAACAGCTCAGTCTCTAAATGATCTGGCAGTGAGAACAGCTCAGTCTCTCTAATGATCTGGCAGTGAGAACAGCTCAGTCTCTCGACTGATCTGGCAGTCAGCTCAGTCTCTCTAAATGATCTGGCAGTGAGAACAGCAGCTCAGTCTCTCTAATGATCTGGCAGTGAGAGCAGCTCAGTCTCTCTAATGATCTGGCAGTGAGAGCAGCTCAGTCTCTCGAATGATCTGGCAGTGAGAGCAGCTCAGTCTCTCTAATGATCTGGCAGTGAGAGCAGCTCAGTCTCTCAAATGATCTGGCAGTGAGAGCAGCTCAGTCTCTCTCTCTAATGATCTGGCAGTGAGAACAGCTCAGTCTCTCTAATGATCTGGCAGTGAGAACAGCTCAGTCTCTCTAATGATCTGGCAGTGATTGCAACTCAGTCTCTCTAATGATCTGGCAGTGAGAGCAGCCAGTCTCTCGAATGATCTGGCAGTGATAGCAGCTCAGTCTCTCTAATGATCTGGCAGTGAGAACAGCTCAGTCTCTCATAATGATCTGGCAGTGAGAACAGCTCAGTCTCTCAATGATCTGGCAGTGAGAACAGCTCAGTCTCTCAAATGATCTGGCAGTGAGAACAGCTCAGTCTCTCAGTCTCTCTAATGATCTGGCAGTGAGAACAGCTCAGTCTCTAATTATCTGGCAGTTTGAACAGCTCAGTCTCTCAAATGATCTGGCAGTGAGAACCGCTCAGCTCTCAGTCTCTCTAATGATCTGGCAGTGAGAACAGCTCAGCTCTCTAATGATCTGGCAGTGATAACAGCTCAGTCTCTCTAATGATCTGGCAGTGATCAGCTCAGTCTCTCAGTCTCTCTAATGATCTGGCAGTGAGAGCAGCTCAGTCTCTCAGTCTCTCTAATGATCTGGCAGTGAGAACAGCTCAGTCTCTCAGTCTCAATGATCTGGCAGTGAGAACAGCTCAGTCTCTCTAATGATCTGGCAGTGAGAGCAGCTCAGTCTCTCAGTCTCTCTAATGATCTGGCAGTGAGAAGCAGCTCAGTCTCTCTAATGATCTGGCAGTGAGAGCAGCTCAGTCTCTCAAATGATCTGGCAGTGAGAGCAGCTCAGTCTCTCAAATGATCTGGCAGTGAGAGCAGCTCAGTCTCTCTAATGATCTGGCAGTGAGAACAGCTCAGTCTCTCAGTCTCTCTAATGATCTGGCACTGAGAACAGCTCAGTCTCTCGAATGATCTGGCAGTGAGTGCAGCTCAGTCTCTCTAATGATCTGGCAGTGAGAACAGCTCAGTCTCTCAGTCTCTCTAATGATCTGGCAGTGAGAACAGCTCAGTCTCTTGAATGATCTGGCAGTGAGAGCAGCTCACTCTCTCAAATGATCTGGCAGTGAGATCAGCTCAGTCTCTCTAATGATCTGGCAGTGAGAGCAGCTCAGTCTCTCTAATGATCTGGCAGTGAGACCAGCTCAGTCTCTCAAATGATCTGGCAGTGAGAGCAGCTCACTCTCTCTAATGATCTGGCAGTGAGAACAGCTCAGTCTCTCGAATTATCTGGCAGTGAGAACAGCTAAGTCTCTCAGGCTCTTTAATGATCTGGCAGTGAGAACAGCTCAGTCTCTCGAATGATCTGGCAGTGAGAGCAGCTCAGTCTCTCGAATGATCTGGCAGGGAGAGCAGCTCAGTCTCTCTAATGATCTGTCAGTGAGAGCAGCTCAGTCTCTCGAATGATCTGTCAGTGAGAGCAGCTCAGTCTCTCTAATGATCTGGCAGTGAGAGCAGCCCAGTCTCTCGAATGATCTGGCAGTGATAGCAGCTCAGTCTCTCAAATGATCTGGCAGTGAGTACACCTCAGTCTCTCTAATGATCTGGCAGTGAGAACAGCTCAGTCTCTCTAATGATCCGGCAGTGATAGCAGCTCAGTCTCTCTAATGATCTGGCAGTGAGAGCAGCCCAGTCTCTCGAATGATCTGGCAGTGATAGCAGCTCAGTCTCTCGAATGATCTGGCAGTGAGAACAGCTCAGTCTCTATAATGATCTGGCAGTGAGAACAGCTCAGTCTCTCTAATGATCTGGCAGTGATAGCAGCTCAGTCTCTCGACTGATCTGGCAGTGAGAACAGCTCAGTCTCTCGAATGATCTGGCAGTGAGAGCAGCTCAGTCTCTCGAATGATCTGGCAGGGAGAGCAGCTCAGTCTCTCTAATGATCTGGCAGTGAGAGCAGCTCAGTCTCTCGAATGATCTGTCAGTGAGAGCAGCTCAGTCTCTCTAATGATCTGGCAGTGAGAGCAGCCCAGTCTCTCGAATGATCTGGCAGTGATAGCAGCTCAGTCTCTCAAATGATCTGGCAGTGAGTACACCTCAGTCTCTCTAATGATCTGGCAGTGAGAACAGCTCAGTCTCTCTAATGATCCGGCAGTGATAGCAGCTCAGTCTCTCTAATGATCTGGCAGTGAGAGCAGCCCAGTCTCTCGAATGATCTGGCAGTGATAGCAGCTCAGTCTCTCGAATGATCTGGCAGTGAGAACAGCTCAGTCTCTATAATGATCTGGCAGTGAGAACAGCTCAGTCTCTCTAATGATCTGGCAGTGAGAGCAGCTCAGTCTCTCGAATGATCTGGCAGTGAGAACAGCTCAATCTCTCTCATGATGTGGTAGTGAGAACAGCTCAGTCTCTCTAATTATCTGGCAGTTTGAACAGCTCAGTCTCTCAAATGATCTGGCAGTGAGAACAGCTCAGTCTCTCTAATGATCTGGCAGTGAGAACGCTCGGTCTCTCTAATGATCTGGCAGTGATAACAGCTCAGTCTCTATAATGATCTGGCAGTGAGAACAGCTCAGTCTCTCAGTCTCTCTAATGATCTGGTAGTGAGAGCAGCTCAGTCTCTCAGTCTCTCTAATGATCTGGCAGTGAGAGCAGCTCAGTCTCACTAATGATCTGGCAGTGAGAACAGCTCAGTCTCTCTAAATGATCTGGCAGTGAGAACAGCTCAGTCTCTCAGTCTCTCTAATGATCTGGCAGTGAGAACAGCTCAGTCTCTCTAATGATCTGGCAGTGAGAACAGCTCAGTCTCTCTAATGATCTGGCAGTGAGAACAGCTCAATCTCTCAGTCTCTCTAATGATCTGGCAGTGAGAACAGCTCAGTCTCTCAAATGATCTGGCAGTGAGAACAGCTCAGTCTCTCAAATGATCTGGCAGTGAACAGCTCAGTCTCTCGAATTATCTGGCAGTGATAGCAGCTCAGTCTCTCTAATGATCTGGCAGTGAGGACAGCTCAGTCTTTTCTAATGATCTGGCAGTGAGAACAGCTCAGTCTCTCTGATGATGTGGTAGTGAGAACAGCTCAGTCTCTCAGTCTCTCTAATGATCTGGCAGTGAGAACAGCTCAGTCTCTCTAATTATCTGGCAGTTTGAACAGCTCAGTCTCTCAAATGATCTGGCAGTGAGAACAGCTCAGTCACTCAGTCTCTCTAATGATCTGGCAGTGAGAACAGCTCGGTCTCTCTAATGATCTGGCAGTGATAACAGCTCAGTCTCTATAATGATCTGGCAGTGAGAGCAGCTCAGTCTCTCAGTCTCTCTAATGATCTGGTAGTGAGAGCAGCTCAGTCTCTCAGTCTCTCTAATGATCTGGTTGTGAGAGCAGCTCAGTCTCTCAGTCTCTCTAATGATCTGGCAGTGATAGCAGCTCAGTCTCTCTAATGATCTGGCAGTGAGAACAGCTCAGTCTCTCAGTCTCTCTAATGATCTGGCACTGAGAACAGCTCAGTCTCTCGAATGATCTGGCAGTGAGTGCAGCTCAGTCTCTCTAATGATCTGGCAGTGAGAACAGCTCAGTCTCTCAGTCTCTCTAATGATCTGGCAGTGAGAACAGCTCAGTCTCTTGAATGATCTGGCAGTGAGAGCAGCTCACTCTCTCAAATGATCTGGCAGTGAGATCAGCTCAGTCTCTCTAATGATCTGGCAGTGAGAGCAGCTCAGTCTCTCTAATGATCTGGCAGTGAGACCAGCTCAGTCTCTCAAATGATCTGGCAGTGAGAGCAGCTCACTCTCTCTAATGATCTGGCAGTGAGAACAGCTCAGTCTCTCGAATTATCTGGCAGTGAGAACAGCTAAGTCTCTCAGGCTCTTTAATGATCTGGCAGTGAGAACAGCTCAGTCTCTCGAATGATCTGGCAGTGAGAGCAGCTCAGTCTCTCGAATGATCTGGCAGGGAGAGCAGCTCAGTCTCTCTAATGATCTGTCAGTGAGAGCAGCTCAGTCTCTCGAATGATCTGTCAGTGAGAGCAGCTCAGTCTCTCTAATGATCTGGCAGTGAGAGCAGCCCAGTCTCTCGAATGATCTGGCAGTGATAGCAGCTCAGTCTCTCAAATGATCTGGCAGTGAGTACACCTCAGTCTCTCTAATGATCTGGCAGTGAGAACAGCTCAGTCTCTCTAATGATCCGGCAGTGATAGCAGCTCAGTCTCTCTAATGATCTGGCAGTGAGAGCAGCCCAGTCTCTCGAATGATCTGGCAGTGATAGCAGCTCAGTCTCTCGAATGATCTGGCAGTGAGAACAGCTCAGTCTCTATAATGATCTGGCAGTGAGAACAGCTCAGTCTCTCTAATGATCTGGCAGTGATAGCAGCTCAGTCTCTCGACTGATCTGGCAGTGAGAACAGCTCAGTCTCTCGAATGATCTGGCAGTGAGAGCAGCTCAGTCTCTCGAATGATCTGGCAGGAGAGCAGCTCAGTCTCTCTAATGATCTGGCAGTGAGAGCAGCTCAGTCTCTCTAATGATCTGGCAGTGAGAGCAGCTCAGTCTCTCTAATGATCTGGCAGTGAGAACAGCCAGTCTCTCGAATGATCTGGCAGTGATAGCAGCTCAGTCTCTCAAATGATCTGGCAGTGAGAACAGCTCAGTCTCTCAAATGATCTGGCAGTGTCTCTCTAATGATCTGGCAGTGAGAACAGCTCAGTCTCTCTAATGATCTGGCAGTGAGGACAGCTCAGTCTCTCTAATGATCTGGCAGTGAGAACAGCTCGGTCTCTCTAATGATCTGGCAGTGATAATGCTCAGTCTCTCTAATGATCTGGCAGTGAGAACAGCTCGGTCTCTCTAATGATCTGGCAGTGATAATGCTCAGTCTCTATAATGATCTGGCAGTGAGAGCAGCTCAATCTCTCAGTCTCTCTAATTATCTGGCAGTGAGAGCAGCTCAATCTCTCAGTCTCTCTAATGATCTGGCAGTGAGAACAGCTCAGTCTCTCTAATGATCTGGCAGTGAGAGCAGCTCAGTCTCTCGAATGATCTGGCAGTGAGAACAGCTCAGTCTCTCTCATGATCTGGCAGTGAGAACAGCTCAGTCTCTCAATGATCTGGCAGTGAGAACAGCTCAGCTCAGTCTCTCTAATGATCTGGCAGTGAGAACAGCTCAGTCTCTCTAATTATCTGGCAGTTAGAACAGCTCAGTCTCTCAAATGATCTGGCAGTGAGAACAGCTCAGTCTCTCAGTCTCTCTAATGATCTGGCAGTGAGAACAGCTCAGTCTCTCTAATGATCTGGCAGTGAGAACAGCTCAGTCTCTCTAATGATCTGGCAGTGAGAACAGCTCAGTCTCTCAGTCTCTCTAATGATCTGGCAGTGAGAACAGCTCAGTCTCTCTAATGATCTGGCAGTGAGAACAGCTCAGTCTCTAATGATCTGGCAGTGAGAGCAGCTCAGTCTCTCAGTCTCTCTAATGATCTGGCAGTGAGAACAGCTCAGTCTCTCTAATGATCTGGCAGTGAGAACAGCTCAGTCTCTCTAATGATCTGGCAGTGAGAGCAGCTCAGTCTCTCTAATGATCTGGCAGTGAGAACAGCTCAGTCTCTCTAATGATCTGGCAGTGAGAGCAGCTCAGTCTCTCTAATGATCTGGCAGTGAGAACAGCTCAGTCTCTCAAATGATCTGGCAGTGAGAACAGCTCAGTCTCTCTAATGATCTGGCAGTGAGAACAGCTCAGTCTCTCAAATGATCTGGCAGTGAGAACAGCTCAGTCTCTCTAATGATCTGGCAGTGAGAACAGCTCAGTCTCTCTCTAATGATCTGGCAGTGAGAGCAGCCCAGTCTCTCTAATGATCTGGCAGTGATAGCAGCTCAGTCTCTCGAATGATCTGGCAGTGAGAACAGCTCAGTCTCTCTAATGATCTGGCAGTGAGAACAGCTCAGTCTCTCTAATGATCTGGCAGTGATAGCAGCTCAGTCTCTCGAATGATCTGGCAGTGAGAACAGCTCAGTCTCTCGAATGATCTGGCAGTGAGAGCAGCTCAGTCTCTCGAATGATCTGGCAGTGAGAGCAGCTCAGTCTCTCAAATGATCTGGCAGTGAGAGCAGCTCAGTCTCTCTAATGATCTGGCAGTGAGAGCAGCTCAGTCTCTCGAATGATCTGGCAGTGAGAACAGCTCAGTCTCTCAAATGATCTGGCAGTGAGAGCAGCTCAGTCTCTCTAATGATCTGGCAGTGAGAACAGCTCAGTCTCTCTAATGATCTGGCAGTGAGAACAGCTCAGTCTCTCTAATGATCTGGCAGTGAGAACAGCTCAGTCTCTCTAATGATCTGGCAGTGAGAGCAGCTCAGTCTCTCTAATGATCTGGCAGTGAGAACAGCTCAGTCTCTCTAATGATCTGGCAGTGAGAACAGCTCAGTCTCTCAATGATCTGGCAGTGAACAGCTCAGTCTCTCTAATGATCTGGCAGTGAGAACAGCTCAGTCTCTCTAATGATCTGGCAGTGATAGCAGCTCAGTCTCTCGACTGATCTGGCAGTGAGAACAGCTCAGTCTCTCTAATGATCTGGCTGTGATAGCAGCTCAGTCTCTCTAATGATCTGGCAGTGAGGACAGCTCAGTCTCTCTAATGATCTGGCAGTGAGAACAGCTCAGTCTCTCTAATGATGTGGCAGTGAGAACAGCTCAGTTTCTCAAATGATCTGGCAGTGAGAACAGCTCAGTCTCTCAGTCTCTCTAATGATCTGGCACTGAGAACAGCTCATTCTCTGTAATTATCGGGCAGTTTGAACAGCTCAGTCTCTCAAATGATCTGGCAGTGAGAACAGCTCGGTCTCTCTAATGATCTGGCAGTGATAATGCTCAGTCTCTCTAATGATCTGGCAGTGAGAACAGCTCGGTCTCTCTAATGATCTGGCAGTGATAATGCTCAGTCTCTATAATGATCTGGCAGTGAGAGCAGCTCAATCTCTCAGTCTCTCTAATTATCTGGCAGTGAGAGCAGCTCAATCTCTCTAATGATCTGGCAGTGAGAACAGCTCAGTCTCTCTAATGATCTGGCAGTGAGAGCAGCTCAGTCTCTCTAATGATCTGGCAGTGAGAACAGCTCAGTCTCTCTAATGATCTGGCAGTGAGAGCAGCTCAGTCTCTCTAATGATCTGGCAGTGAGAACAGCTCAGTCTCTCTAATGATCTGGCAGTGAGAACAGCTCAGTCTCTCAAATGATCTGGCAGTGAGAACAGCTCAGTCTCTCAGTCTCTCTAATGATCTGGCAGTGAGAACAGCTCAGTCTCTCTAATTATCTGGCAGTTTGAACAGCTCAGTCTCTCGAATGATCTGGCAGTGAGAACAGCTCAGTCTCTCTAATGATCTGGCAGTGAGAACAGCTCAGTCTCTCTAATGATCTGGCAGTGAGAACAGCTCAGTCTCTCTAATGATCTGGCAGTGAGAACAGCTCAGTCTCTCAGTCTCTCTAATGATCTGGCAGTGAGGACAGCTCAGTCTCTCTAATTATCTGGCAGTTTGAACAGCTCAGTCTCTCAAATGATCTGGCAGTGAGAACAGCTCAGTCTCTCAGTCTCTCTAATGATCTGGCAGTGAGAACAGCTCGGTCTCTCTAATGATCTGGCAGTGATAACAGCTCAGTCTCTATAATGATCTGGCAGTGAGAGCAGCTCAGTCTCTCAGTCTCTCTAATGATCTGGTAGCGAGAGCAGCTCAGTCTCTCAGTCTCTCTAATGATCTGGTTGTGAGAGCAGCTCAGTCTCTCAGTCTCTCTAATGATCTGGCAGTGATAGCAGCTCAGTCTCTCGAATGATCTGGCAGTGAGAACAGCTCAGTCTCTCGAATGATCTGGCAGTGAGAGCAGCTCAGTCTCTATAATGATCTGGCAGTGAGAGTAGCTAGCTCAGTCTCTCTAATGATCTGGCAGTGAGAACAGCTCAGCCTCTCTAATTATCTGGCAGTTAGAACAGCTCAGTCTCTCGAATGATCTGGCAGTGAGAACAGCTCAGTCTCTCAGTCTCTCTAATGATCTGGCAGTGAGAACAGCTCAGTCTCTCGAATGATCTGGCAGTGAGAGCAGCTCAGTCTCTCTAATGATCTGGCAGTGAGAGCAGCTCAGTCTCTCGAATGATCTGGCAGTGAGAACAGCTCAGTCTCTATAATGATCTGGCAGTGAGAACAGGTCAGTCTCTAATGATCTGGCAGTGATAGCAGCTCAGTCTCTCGACTGATCTGGCAGTGAGAACAGCTCAGTCTCTCTAATGATCTGGCAGTGAGAACAGCTCAGTCTCTCTAATTATCTGGCAGTGAGAACAGCTCAGTCTCTCTAATGATCTGGCAGTGATAGCAGCTCAGTCTCTCTAATGATCTGGCAGTGATAACAGCTCAGTCTCTCTAATGATCTGGCAGTGATAGCAGCTCAGTCTCTCTAACGATCTGGCAGTGAGGACAGCTCAGTCTCTCAAATGATCTGGCAGTGAGAACAGCTCAGTCTCTCTAATGATGTGGCAGTGAGAACAGCTCAGTCTCTCAAATGATCTGGCAGTGAGAACAGCTCAGTCTCTCAGTCTCTCTAATGATCTGGCAGTGAGAACAGCTCAGTCTCTCTAATTATCTGGCAGTTTGAACAGCTCAGTCTCTCTGTCTCTCTAATGATCTGGCAGTGAGAACAGCTCAGTCTCTTTAATTATCTGGCAGTTTGAACAGCTCAGTCTCTCTGTCTCTCTAATTATCTGTCAGTTTGAACAGCTCAGTCTCTCAGTCTCTCTAATGATCTGGCAGTTTGAACAGCTCAGTCTCTCTGTCTCTCTAATGATCTGGCAGTTTGAACAGCTCAGTCTCTCTAATGATCTGGCAGTTTGAACAGCTCAGTCTCTCTGTCTCTCTAATGATCTGGCAGTTTGAACAGCTCAGCCTCTCGGTCTCTCCTGTCTTTCCTCTCCTGGTGTTTTGGTAATTAAGGTGGTATTATTGTTGGGTGGCATATGCTCCCACCCACGCACCAACCCACCCCCCAGGGTCCCCTTTCTCTCTCTCTCTTACTCTAGATCTCTCTTCTCTTCTCTCTCTCTCTTTACATCTCTGTCCAAGCCGGAGGGCCTCTGAGTAGCGATTAGAAATGCATTTCAGGTGTGTGAGGTAAACACATGTGCACATTCAGATCACACACATATATGCACACACGCACACGCACACACAAACCTACTTTAGTCTGATTTATGTATTGAAATATGCATAGCTTTTTTTTTGCCTGCAGATAATGTTATTACAAATCGACCGCATTGAAGCAGGACAGGGTGCCATGAATCAATGTGACAACAGCCATACTGCAGCCAGACCTCAACATGGATCCGCGGAACCCAAACCAACATGCATCGGGCAGAACATTTATTAAAACGTTGCAAATCGCTGATTCAATAACATCTTTGGCTCATATTACATTCTTTCTACCTTCTGAAAAGACCTCTCATCTTTTGTGACAACTGCCGTGTCCTCTCCTTTAGTGCCAAACTGCATTTAACTGTGTTGACAGTAATTGATCTACAAGTAATTTTGCATGCTGAAAAACCCTTGGCAATATCAGTAGCCTAGTCAGCATTGCGCAGTGACCAACGCAAGGTATGTGGCCTGTTCCTGAACTTGCACAAGCTTCAAAAGCTAAAATGGCTTGCGTGATATCAGGCTTGAGTGGCAACCTGGGTTACATTACAAATCATTAAAATCCAGACAGAAAATATTTACACAAGAAGCAATCTAATATCACACACAGTCAAACCTCTCCGTCGTTTAGTTCGCCATTCTGCGATTCTCACTGTTAATAAACAATGGCATCATTTGATCTGATCAGTCAACGCCACATTTTTTTCCCCTAAAGTATCATATGAGTGAGCAACCTGGGTTATATGAGTGGCAACCTGGGTTATTGTTATCTATGCCCTGTTGAAAATGGTGTTTTACCGGATAAAACTATCATCTGGCTATACCTGCTGAATGGGGCGTGCCATAGATTTGACTTTGATTGTTCAGGCTGACGATCAGCAATAGTTTTGGTAGTTTTGCTTTCATCAATATACAGTGCATTCGGAAAGTATTCAGACCCCTTAACCTTTTCCACATTTTGTTAAGTTCTAAAATGGATTAAATTGTTTTTTTCCTCATCAATCTACACATAGTACTCCATGATGACAAAGCAAAAACAACAGTTTTTTTGGCATTTCTTCAAATGTATTAATAATAAAAAACTGAAATATCACATATACATAAGTATTCAGACCCTTTACTCAGTACTTTGTTGAAGCACCTTTGGCAACGATTACAGCCTTGAGTCTTATTGGATGCTACAAGCTTGGCACACCTGTATTTGGGGATCTTCTCCCATTCTTCTCTGCAGATCCTCTCAATCTGCAGAGAGGAATGGTTGGATGGGGAGCGTTGCTGCACAGCTATTTTCACGTCTCTCCTGAGATGTTAGATCGGGTTCAAGTCCGGGCTCTGGCTGGGCCACTCAAGGACAATCAGAGACTTGGGTGTGTGCTTAGGGTCGTTGTCCTGTTTGAAGGTGAACCTTTGCCCCAGTCTGAGGTCCTGAGCGCTCTGGAGCAGGTTTTCATCAATCTCTCTGTACTTTGCTCCGTTCATCTTCCCCTCTATCCTGACTAGTCTCCCAGTACTTGTCGCTGAAAAACATCCCCTGCTGCCACCAACATGCTTCACCGTAGGGATGGTGCCAGGTTTCCTCCAGAAGTGACACTTGGCATTCAGGCCAAAGACTTCAATCTTGGTTTCATCAGACCAGAGAATCTTGTTTGTCATGGTCTGAGAGTCTTTCAGTATCTTTTGGCAAACTCCAAGTGGGCTGTCATGTGCCTTTAACTGAGGAGTGGCTTCTGTCTGGCCACTCTTTTTATATATGTTTTTTAAATTTAACCAGGCAAGTCAGTTAAGAACGAATTCATATTTACAATGACGGCCTACACCGGCCAAACCCGGAAGATGCTGGGCCAATTGTGTGCCGCCCTATGGGGCTCCCAATCACGGCCGGTTGTGATACAGCCTGGATTCGAACCAGGGTGTCTGTTGTGTTACCTCTCGCACTGAGATGCAGTGCCTTAGACCGCTGCGCCACTCGGGAGCCCATAAAGGCCTGATTGGTGGAGTGCTGCAGAGATGGTTGTCCTTCTGGAAGGTTCTCCCATCTCCACAGAGGAACTCTAGAGCTCTGTCAGATTGACCATCGGGTTCTTGTTCACCTCCCTGACCAAGGCCCTTCACCCCCGATTGCTCAGTTTGGCCTGGCGGCTAGCTCAGTCTTGGTGGTTCCAAACTTCTTCCTTTTAAGAATGATGGAGGCCACTGTGTTCTTGGGGACCTTCAATGCTGCAGACAATTTTTGGGAACCCTCCCCCAGATCTGTGCCTCAACATAATCCCTCTGAGCTCTACGGACATTTACTTCGACCTCATAGCTTGGTTTTTGCCCTGACATGCACTGTCACCTGTCATGTCCAATCAATTTAATTTACCACAGGTGGACTCCAATCAAGTTCTAGAAACATTTCAAGGATGATCAATGGAAACAGGATGCACCTGAGCTCAATTTCGATTCTCATAGCAATGGGTCTGAATACTTATGGAAATAATGTTTGTTTGTTTTTTGCAAATAATTCTAGAAATCAGTTTTTGTTTTGTCATTATGGGGCAGTGTGTGTAGATTGATGAGAAAAATAAATAATTGAATCCATTTTATAATAAGGCTGTAGCGTAACTAAATGTGGAAAAATTCAAGGGATCTGAATACTTTCCGAATGCACTGTATAGTGTACATGGTTATTTTTAGATATACAGGGTCAAATTAAATCAAATTAATAATTTCATTGTGAGGACAGCAACCACTATTACGAGGCGCAATGCATGGTCGAAACAAGAGGGGAAGAGAAGATCACTCCATTAAAAACTTCCAAATGGTCAAAACCATTCGATTTTGACTTTGGAGTGAAATCCAAAGTTGTGCTATATATTCATTGGCTATGTCATAGCTAATTTGTAAACAATAAATATTCATACATTACTATCTCAAACACTTAATCTGCAAAAAGTTAGTTAGTGGGTGAAGGTAATTTCAGAACCACAGGGGGGACAAAAAACATAGCCTACATTACCCCACCTAATCTGATATTGGTAGTGGGCTGGTAGATGTCTAGTCTCCCTTATGGCTCAGCTCAGGTGCCTACAGTACATAGTACATACACGCCACCTCTTTAAGGAATACCTAGGATAGGATAAAGTTATCCTTCTCACCCCCCCCCCCCTTAAAAGATTTAGATGCACTATTGTAAAGTGGCTGTTCCACTGGATGTCATAAGGTGAATGCACCAATTTGTAAGTCGCTCTGGATAAGAGCGTCTGCTAAATGACTTAAATGTAAATGTAAATGTACAGTACCAGTCAAAAGTTTAGACACACCTACTGTACTCATTCAAGGGGTTTTCTTTATTTGTACTATTTTCTACATCGTAGAATAGTGATGACATCAAAACTATGAAATAACATGGAATCATGAAGTTAGCAAAAAAAGTGTTCAACAAATCAAAATATATTTTCTATATGACATTATTCAAACCCCCCCCACACACACACACACACACATCCAGCTCAGAGAGGCCCAGCTCATGAGCTCCATCAGCAACAGATTTGAATTTAGAATGAAAAAATGAATGTGTTTATGCAACACATGTTGGTGTATCGAATCGTATCGCATCGAACTGAATCGCATCGATTCGTTTCAAACTAAAACGTATCATTCTTGTATTAAATCGGAGCCCATGTATCTAGATACGTAACAAATCATCTTGAAAGGAAAATATGCACATCCCTAATGGCTCTGTTTATGACGGATATATGCAGCTGCTCACGTGAAATAACACTGTTGTACATCACTATTAACCCTGAGATGCCCACTGTTTGACTGTGTTGTTGTGGTGAATTACATGTCATCACTTATTATACAGTGTAAATGCAGTGATTCCGGACAGACTGTATTGATCCTGTTCTCTATTGAACTGACTGGCGAGGTTCTTTATGTTATTGAGCTATGGAGCAAGTGACAAAGGATTTGCTCATCAAAAGAAAAAAAAAACAGTCCCTCTGTACTTCTACAAAAGAGTGGTACCCGGAACGTCTCGTTGAAGTTACTCTTCTGCTCCATTCAGGTCTATGTCACTTGCAGACTTGAGACAGAGAATCAAACCCTCTCCCTACTCAACTGTGGCAGGACATCTGTGATAGAGGAGGGAGGGGATGACAGGACACTGATGAAGGGAGACAGTAGTCGTGTGTTAAATCACCCGGTCAGCCTCCGTCCATCAGTGGAGGTGTGATAACTCGGGTTCAGAAAGACAGGCAGTCTGTCTCATCAGGACTCCAACTCTAGAAAGAGCAGTATAGGAGACGATAGAGTGGTATGCTACTATACATGTCTACATAATCTCCCTAACCATACTAGAAGGTGAGAGAGAAGGGACTAGGATATCAGTGTATATCTGTGAATCAATGAGAAATGCATTGGAAAGAGAGGGTAGAAATTATGCATGGGGAATGAAGGAGGGTATGGGATGCTATGTCTGAGGTTCAGCCTACAGCATTCCACAGGTTTTTCTCCTCACAAGACTTTTCCAGTCTCATTTGTGGGAGGGTGAGAAAACACTCACATCTCTCTGTCCTGACTGTCGGGCTAACTTTAGCATTATAAAGCCCAGCCTGATTTGAATAATCAGACAGCTCGTCCGAAAAAAACAAAAACAAAATAAGTTTCCATTAATTTTCCATTTGTCAACTCTGTTGTGTCTCTCTCTGTCTGGTGGTGTATGCAGGCGAGCCTGAGCAGGTGACAGATTGACAACTGGAGTAGAACCTGACATGGAAAAACACAGGCTTTAAAGAGAAAGTAGCGGGCAGCCTGATATCAGAACTCATAGCACCTCATTACTGGTAGACAGAAAAGTAAAAAGAAAGGAGGGGTCGGAGAGATGAGAAACCACCCAGAGACACCACTGACAAAACCAGGTGAAATAAGAGGTTCTGTGTGTGTGTGTGTGTGTGTGTGTGTGTGTGTGTGTGTGTGTGTGTGTGTGTGTGTGTGTGTGTGTGTGTGTGTGTGTGTGTGTGTGTGTGTGTGTGTGTGTGTGTGTGTGTGTGTGTGTGTGTGTGTGTGTGCAATGAGAGGGGTAAATAGTTAGCCTGCCAGCCTCAAACCTAACATCTCTATCACTTTCCCACATATACAGTACACACACATGCACACACACACACGCACGCACACACACACACACAAAAGCATGATCATATGCTTGAACGCACACACTGCATTACAGTTTGGAGTTTAGAGAGCTGAGCCTGGGGAAAGGCCATTACACAGTGAAAGATATCCCTCCCTCTCCCCCCACACACCCCTCACACTCCCCTACTCTCTCTTCCCCCACACTCACCTCCCCCACTCTCTCCCCCCACACACAACCCTTCCCCCCTCCCCCACTATATCTCCCCCACACTCCCCTTCCCCCTCTCCCACTTTCTCTCCCCCACACACACCCCACCCGCGCCTCTCTCTCTTATTATACCATTATCTCTGTCTGTATATTATTTTATAGCCCTTCATCAGTCTAAATACCTTTAAAAGCCAATGGGCTTTACGGGCCACTAACCAGACAGCCAACATTCATACAATGATTACATTATCAATTATGTGCATCTATGGGCAACGGTAATTAAACTTTCCATATGTGTCTGGCTGATGTGACCAAATCCCTCACTAACACAGGCTGTCACTGCTAAGCACACCACCATTTGATTATTTGTGTAAATCTCTGTGTGTGTATGTGTGTGTGTGTCTCGATCTGTGGGCTAATGATTTAAAGGTCAGGCGTACCCTCTCATCGCTCTGCCTCTCCAGGTAATTACAGAGAGGCAGGGCCCAGGGAGAGATGCCTCAGGTACTGTACATTCTCAGCATGGGGGAGACGAGCAAGTGTGTGAGAGAGAGAGAGAGAGAGAGAGAGAGAGAGAGAGAGAGAGAGAGAGAGAGAGAGAGAGAGAGAGAGAGAGAGAGAGGCAGGCAGGCGAAAATGTATACCTACCTGTAAGAGTGGGAGGAGGAAAGAAATGGGTGTATGTCTGGCTGGAAGAGACCAGGTCCTATAGGAGAATCCAGGGGGCAGAGAGGTCAAGGAGACTGCAGTAAGGGCATAGCCACTGTTAACACAGGATGTGTAAGAGCAGAGATAACACTGGGGTCAGCACATTTACAGGACTAACCATTATATTGGCAAAATGACACAGCAGTGTAGGGCCATTCACCTGCAGTATTAGGATGAGACATTAGCTCTCTTTCTCTCTCTCTCTCTCTCTCTCTCTCTCTCTCTCTCTCTCTCTCTCTCTCTCTCTCTCTCTCTCTCAAATAGGAGATAGAATGTCATCATGTAATACTATGAACGAGGTGGTGACCTCTTAAGTTCTTGCTTTTAATCTGTTAATTATCCCTTATTTCCCAATCCAAACTGCGATAGTAATGGGAGAGATTACAGCGCTAAACAAAGTAGTTCAAATCCTCTTAGTGTAACAGTAACATAGAACACACTGATTTCATTCAATAAGGACCTGATAGAGTGGGTGAGGCTTTTAACATGATTTACCATTAGCCACTGGGTATCAGGGGTATGTCACTGGGGGGGTGATCTTAGGATCATCCCTACTAGAGGTATTAGTGCTGTAACCACGGCTGTGGAGACCATTGGCTTTCTAATTAGCCTAGCGCTAACTCACTGCAGTGGATTTATAGAACACAATCACATGCGCACGCACACACACACACACACACACACACACACACACACACACACACACTCTATTCGGATGGGATTAGTGTCGCTGTCATTGTGAGTGAGAGCAGATTCCATACTTTCCAGCTACGAAAGGAAAATCTCATTCCCGCCACTCCCCCAGCTCACTTATCCCATTTCACACAGCAGCCTTGATCCGATCACCAAGCCTCTCCAGAAGCTTCAAAAGAGGGAATGAATAAAATGAGATCCCTAACTAAAAGAGTTCCTGCAGCGAGAGCCTCATGTCTATGACTTTAGGGTTATCTAAGACTGCACTTCGAAGAAAACAGGCGAGGCTCCTTTGAGCCCTGATTACAAAGCCAGGGAAGAAATAGCTACACAGGAACATTCATGAGCATCCCTTATGAATGTATATTAAGAGGGATATTATATGTAAGACTCAGAATAACTACATCACATGAATGCCACACCAATACACCATGTCGTTTTTCATCTTTATTCTCAGGTGGGTTTTCAAAGGTGTGTTTGTAGGCATGTCTTATAGGAATGCAGAAGATAAACCCTTCTTGCAAAATAACTATGCTACATAACGTAAACACCGCATCAATTCACCCCACTTGAGCATGAAAGTACATCAAACATACGCACTGTGTGGGCGTTTGAAGCTGTGGCTATACAATGCAGCATGCCTGTATCAGAACTCTTTCCTATGGTATTGTCTTGTACTGAATGGCTGGGCTTTGACGTCTGCTAGCAAGGCCATCACTGAAACTAGACACATACCCTGCAATGATAAACAGAAGAATACACATGCAGGCCTGTGTTGTCCTGGGATGAGGACAGGAGTCGGGTCTGTTAGGATGAGGACAGGAGTCAGGACTGTTGGGATGAGGACAGGAGTCAGGACTGTTGGGATGAGGTCAGGAGTCAGGGTGACTCAGGAGAGATCCCTGGGAACGCTCCAACAGCATTCTGACAGCGTCCCGACAGCCCTCTTCATCCCACAGCATAATCAGAGCGTGGCATAGGCTAATGAACCCCTGTTAATCATGGTTAGGAGTGAGCAACACACTCATCACCTTTGATCAGACACTGAAAATCCTTCTGACACACACAGCTACCAACACCTGACTAGTGAGAAGTGACGCGTCGCTGTGTGTGTTTGTGTGCAGAACTCGGACATATTTACCATCTTTGGAGAACAACTGTTTATTAATGTACCCTTTCCAGCTGTTCTCTGACGTAGTTACACGTAGTTGTCATAAAAGCAGTGCAGTAGGTTAGTGTGTTTGTGTCCCTATAGGGTTCTCCAGTGAGTGTAATCCATCACCTTACTAGAGGTATTAGTGCTGTAGCCATGGCTGTGGAGACCATTAGCTTTCTAATTAGCCTAGCGCTAAGTTACTGCAGTTGGCAATTTATAGAGCACAATCCAAGCCGCACTGAACAAGTAAACTTTAATTAGCATTGTGATTACAGAAAAAGAGGCAGAAAATCTTTCAGCAAATTCCTCACCCTCTCGCTCCCCAGCCATCCTAATGGAATCTCATCTTCCAGCCGCGTCTGCGCTTTTCTAAGCAAATATGTGACCAGACTGTGGTTAGGCAGTGCTTTATGCTAATGCTGCTCAGCGCTAAAATACATGGCAAGCTGTATCAGCAGCATTCACAGTTAAAGATGCACTCTCAAAATGTTGTATAATTTCAGCCAGTAGTTTTGAAAACGGTGCTCATGAGCAAATACGGATCCCCGTTGTTTGTGCACTACGTCATCCAATTATACCTAGCGTCGTCCGGGTTAGGGAGGGTTTGGCCGGTAGGGATATCCTTGTCTCATCGCGCACCAGTGACTCCTGTGGCCGGGTTGCCAGGTGCACTGTGTTTCCTCCGACACATTGGTGCGGCTGGCTTCCGGATTGGATGCGAGCTGTGTTAAGAAGCAGTGGTTGGGTTGTGTATCTTCTCTCCCGAGCCCGTACTGGAGTTGAAGCGATGAGACAAGATAGTAGCTAATAAAACAATTGGATACCATGAAATTGGGGAGAAAAAGGGGTAAAATACAAACAATTTGTGCAATATGTTACGATCTGGTTGTGCTTAAGACTTCTTCTTCTTGTGACTGGAAAACATGGGCTGAAGGACATGAACACACACACACACACACACACACACACACACACACACACACACACACACACACACACACACACACACACACACACACACACACACACACACACACACACACACACACACACACACACACACACACACAGTATGCAATAGAGTACATATACAGTTGAAGTTGGGAGTTTACATTCCCTGTCTTAGGTCAGTTAGGATCACCACTTTATTTTAAGAATGTGAAATGTCAGAATAGTAGTAGAGAGAATGGTTTATTTCAGCTTTTATTTATTTCATCACATTCCCAGTGGGTCATAAGTTTGCATACAGTCAATTAGTATTTCGTAGCATTGCCTTAAACAATTTAAACTTGGATCAAACATTTCAGGTAGCCTTCCACAAGCTTCCCACAATAAGTTGGGTGGATTTTGGCCCATTCGTCCTGACAGAGCTGGTGAACAGGAGTCAGGTTTGAGGGCCTCATTGCTCGCACACGGTTGAGGTCAGGGCTTTGTGATGGCCACTCCAATACCTTGACTTTGTTGTCCTTAAGCTATTTTGCCACAACTTTGGAAGTATGCTTGAGGTCATTGTCCATTTGGAAGACCCATTTGCGACCAAGCTTTAACTTCCTGACTGATGTCTTGAGATGTTGCTTCAATATATCCACATAATTTTGCTTCCTCATCATACCATCTATGTTGTGAAGTGCACCAGTCCTCCTGCAGCAAAGCATCCCCCACAACATGATGCTGCCACCCTGTGCTTCACAGTTGGTATGGTGTTCTTCGGCTTGCAAGCCTCCCCCTTTTTCCTCCAAACATAACGATGGTCATTATGGCCATACAGTTCTATTTTTGTTTCATCAGACCAGAGGACATTTCTCCAAAAAGTACTATCTTTGTCCACATGTGCAGTTGCAAACCATAGATTGGCTTTTTTATGGTGGTTTTGGAGCAGTGGCTTCTTCCTTGCTGAGTGGCCTTTCAGGTTATGTCGATATAGGACTAGTTTTACTGTGGATATAGACACTTTTGTGCCTGTTTCCTCTAACATTTTCACAAGGTCTCTTGCTGTTGTTCTGGGATTGATTTGCACTTTTCGCACCAAAGTACATTCATCAGAACGCGTCTCCATGGTGTTTATACTTGCACACTATTGTTTGTACAGATGAACGTGGTTCCTTCAGGCGTTTGGAAATTGCTCCCAAGGATGGACCAAAATTATGGAGGTCTACAATTTTCTTTCTGAGGTCTTGGCTGATTTATTCTGATTTTCCCATGATGTCAAGCAAAGAGGCACTGAGTTGACCTCCAATTGACTCAAATCATGTCAATTAGCCATGACACAATTTTCTGGAATTTTCCAAGCTGTTTAAAGGCACAGTTTATTTAGTGTATGTAAACTTCTGACCCATTGGAATTGTGATACAGTGAATTATAAGTGAAATAATCTGTCTGTAAACAATTGTTGGAAAAATTACTTGTGTCATGCACAAAGTAGACGTCCTAACCGACTTGCCAAAACTATATTTTGTTAACAAGAAATTTGTGGAGTGGTTGAAAAACAGGTTTTAATGACTCCAACCTAAGTGTATGTAAACTTCTGACTGTAAATAGCCGCACAGGGAAAGGATGCTCATCTCAAATCAAATCAAATCAAATTTGCACATACACAAGATGTTAATGCGAGTGTAGAGAAATGCATGTTCTATATGTTCCACTTGCCACATCCATTAAGCTCACATGTCCCCGTGTAGGAGAACATCTATAATGCAAGAGTCCATAACCTGGCTGCAGGCCGCACGCGGGAGCTGTGCTGTCCCAGGTGCCACCATTAGACATGTAATGGAGAAAATGGAGGATTACAGACCATTATCTGAACACTGTCAGTCTGAACAGTGATAGAATCTGTCCACAATCTCCAGAGCTCATAGGCCTCTAACTCCTCAGACGCACACACGCACGCACGCACGCACGCACGCACCAGCACGCACACACACACACACACACACACACACACACACACACACACACACACACACACACACACACACACACACACACACACACACACACACACACCAATCAGTCCCCATACACAACAATGCCAGTGAGGCTCAGACTTGCCTTATGGATGTGGCAATAAAATGCACTGATAGTAAACACAGTTGTAGTGAAAACAGCAGCAGTAATAGCCTATTAGGACAAAGCAGTAAGAATCACTGTCTGATTTATATCCTTAAACAGACGTGTATAACAATATCAATTACCAGAGATTTTTTTTAAATGATTATTTATTGAATTTATGTTTTACTTCTGAGTACCTTTGTGAAAAACAAAACATTAAAAAAATGTTATATTTATTTCTTTACTTCAGGTTTTTATGGGGGTGCTGCAGCCTCCTCAGCATCCCTGCTTCCCGCGGCTATGCAGCTAGCACTTACAGCCTGTTAGACTTATGAACCAGCAGAGTGAGAATATATGAAACCATATATGCATAATCCTAAATTCAGAGCCTTGTAAAAGCCTTATTATGGCCGAATTAGACCATAAAATATGCAATATAGATATTTTGTGTGTAGAGTGTATATAAAGACTATAGGACCATATTAGTCCTGGCACAGAGCAAGATCCTGCAAAACAAATCCATATCACCCCAAACTATGTCCCCTTTGCAGATGCAATGATTCATGGGAGAATTCATCTGGAGACAAGGTGTGGGGACATAAATCCCATCTACTCAAAACCATCCTCATGCACCAAAAC